>NC_143058.1:12597500-12748750 GCF_052426305.1 Pelodiscus sinensis | reverse complement strand
TACAGCTTCCAGAATAGGAATTCATCACTCGATGGCAGTGTGCAATCAGCCTTATAAAATAGGATTGTATTTTGTTCCCCTCAGGAAAGCCCCATCTTCTGATGGAACAAAAAAAAAAATCCTGGATAATAAATCTGAGTCCTGTGCAAAAGAAGAATCTGTCTCTATAGGGAATGGACTGGATCCAGAACCAACCTTGTGATTGTCAGACCTCTGTGGTATGCATCAGTCACAAAACTGGTCTCCGAAGATTTCATTAGCTCTTAGATAGCTTGCTTTCTATTTTGAAAGGCATTAAAGTACGGTTATAGTCCCAAAGCATCCATATAGATAGCATTATGAGGTTCTATATTTAGCCTCTTTTGTAGTTTGCATATCAAAGCCTAAATTCTGCTCTCAGTTACCAGTTAAACCTTTTGATGCCACAGGAAACTAAGGTCAGAATTTGGTCCCAAAATTTACTTACTTGGGAAGTGAAGTTTGTTTTAACTGCCAGCACATCAAAACAGACCTTTCCCAGACTGAAAAGAGCTCTTTGTAAACTTGTCTCTTTCATCAATAGAAGTTGATCCAATAAAAGAGCTCTC
Organism: Pelodiscus sinensis; assembly: GCF_052426305.1. NCBI lineage: Eukaryota > Metazoa > Chordata > Testudines > Trionychidae > Pelodiscus > Pelodiscus sinensis. Next base: position 12,748,163 of record NC_143058.1, on the reverse strand, counting down.
TCACCTTGTTGCTTAGCACTTCAGAATAACATTCCAGCCGAAAGGATCAGTTATTTGAGAAAAAAGAGAGGGAACAAGATAGAGGGGACAGAGTGGGATTGGGATGTGAAAATTGTTATTTTACATAAGAATGCCCACGTTGGATCAGACTAATGGATTTACCTGGCCCAATGTCCAGACTTCTGACCGTGGCAGATACTGGATGCTTTAGGCAGTGAACAAGAACAGGGCAGTTGTATCAAGAGATCCACCCCCCTACCATTCCCTCCTAGCTTCTATCAAGAAGTTTAGGGACACCTAGACCAGGGGGTTGTGTCTCATTTGCCAAGATGGTCATTATGAATTTATAAAGTTTTTTTTATTCCAGTTAGATTTTTGGCCTTCACAACATCCCGTGGCAACCAGTTCCCCAGATTGACTGTGCATTGTGCTAAGAAGTTCTTCCTTTTTGTTCATTTTAAACTTGTTGCCTATGAATTTCATTTGCTGATACCTGGTTCATGCATTATGTGAAGGGATAAATAACTTCCTTATTCTCGCACATAATCCATTATTTTAATAGACCTCTATCATATACTATCTTGAGTAATTTTTGTATAATCCATAATTTTGTATAATGCCACCACATTGTTTACTCCATTTCCAGATTATTTAAGAATATTTTGAACAGCAATTGTTCCAGTGTAGATCTTTAGGGGATCCTGCTACTTACCTCTCTCCACTGTGAAAACTGCCCATTTTTCCTATACTTTAACTAGTTACTGATCCATGAGAGGACCTTCTCTCTTGTCCTAAGACTGCTTTCTTAGCATAAGAGCCTTTGGTGAGGAACCTTGAGAAATGCATTTTTGTACCAATGACAAGGAAAAAGTTTGTGGCTTAAAAATTACACACATTTTAGAAAAGGTATCAGAATTTTTAACCACACTTCCATAATAATAATAATAATAATAATTAATAATAAATAATAGAGGGCAGCACAGTCAAATCAGGTAAGTGAAATGTGCCCAAGAGCCAACTTTTAAAAGTAGGAAGAAGGGAAGTAAACAGTCTTGCAGAGAAAGTACCTGAGTACTGCGCTAATGTAGGAAACCCTTCAGTGGCTGTAGTCTGAAAGAACTTTTGTGGCTAAATCCACATTGCAGTCTTACTGAGGTGATATTTTTTTCTATTTGCTGATTTGTGAGAGGTACCACTGATTTGCTTAGGAAGTAGCTGCAGCATTGAAGAGAGAAACTGAAATGAAATGGGTTCTAGGTCATCCATAGTATCCAGTGTCGCTGACAAGCCTTCTCCCTTCTAAGCCTTCTGGGTGGACTCCTGCCTCACCTCTGCTCTCTGATATAATCTGTTATGTTCTCTCTGCCCTCCCCACTTGCACTCTCTCTGTTCTCTGACCAGGAGTCCCAGATCCCCAGAACCCATTCCTATCTCTAATTACGTAGTCTTCAGTTTCTTAGTGTGCTCTTGCTGACTTCTGTGTCCACTAGCAAGCCTGCCCGACAAGCAAAGAATGTCCCACCGTCACTTCAGCCAGTGTGATTTCATTGTGCAGGGCAAGCATATTGCTGGGACCCCACAGAAAGCTCCAGGGAACCTGCATGCTATGAATTTGGGCTTTGAAGATCAAAGAAGGAAGCCCTGAGGCTACAGTTGTGTGTGTGAGACTGCATCAGCTGGCAATGGAGAGAATTCCTCTCTACCCTCTACCTTTCCCAGGATACAATCCAGCCACTAGGATTGGGTGTTTGATTTTACTACTGCTGCCCTTGAGTAATTACTCAAGATAGCGTAGATAGCACAGGTTATTGGATCAAACTTTTTGCATTCAGAAATCCCAACTCCAGATTTGGTAGTAGATCTATACCAGGTACCTAGATAGCTCTTAGCACTTCAGAACTTACCCATGTGTCTGGAAAGAATATACTCCATTGCTGATTGTCAGATCCACCCCTATGCAGGGCTACCATTTGCAGGGTCTCTGAGCTACTTAAGTTGGGGGGGGGGGCGGGAAGGGAGGTAAAAACCAGGCAGAGAGTTGCCTCATCTTTTGGCCCTGTGGCTAAATAGGAGAAGATCTGGCCAGCCCATGAATTGCTAGGCCTTCATGAGACTTCCTATAGTCCTTATATTTAAGGCTAGGCCTGCTACCATAACAGCCATATGGCAATGTTACATCTTGGTTTATAAGAGAAATATTTTAATTGTGAATATTTTGTTATTTCAAACTTGGCCTAAGACATAAAAATAGCCTCTTGGATGCCTTGGTAATGGAGGCCTTAAAGTGCCTGGAGAAAAGTTTAAGAATTGAGAAGTGGAGCATCCAATTTTAAATACTGAAAACCATCTGAAGCTATAAGCACAAAGATAAACCCACTACTCTCACTGCACTTTGACCAGCTTTTGATGAACTTTGGACCGAGCAACTTCAGAGCTTGAAATGGAACAGGATCCTTTTTCTATATACACCCACATATGTAAATTGAACAACCTGATAGAAAAAAATCATCTAATTTACAGGTACTGAAAAAATCAGACAGTCTTTTCTCAGTGCACAGGTTTTGGAAAAGATTTCTGTACAATGTTTATAAAACATTTTAAAAAGCCATCAAGGTTTCATTGTGCTTAGTCAAAACAGCTTTCTGCCACAGTGATTTTACCCCCTTAACCATAGCTCTGAAAGTTACTGTATGTTGATTTGATACAGTAAAAAAGGCTCTGGAATCCCACTGGTATTCTTATCTGAAGAGGTATGCTTGAGCAATACCATGTAATGAGAGCATTTCTGAAAGCACATTCTATTTCAGTCCGTTAACCACAAAAGCTAGTATTACTGTGAATAGGACTTGATCCTGCATGCCCTCCATAGTCCCCACTGATGTCAACAGGAATCATGTGTCTTACGGGCTTGCAAAGTCCTGCCTATATCTGGCACTTGGCTAGCAATGATTTCAGCAAAACCTGAATCCAACACAGTTTGGCAGTAAATGCTGACAGCCTTGGGTCAACCTAAATTTCCTCTTCCAAATCGCTATTCTCTTCCAGATGAGGCTGGTTCGACCGTGAGGCTCTCTTATAAGGCTGCCTTTCAAAAAACTAAGGCATCAGTATTTTGGTTCCCATGTTGAACACCATCTTTGTAATACGAACATCACTCTAACCAGGAGATTCCTTGCTTTCCAAGAACAGCCTTGTCAAGAGGGTATGCACACCCACTGATCAGCACTTACATAACTTTGGTTCTGAGTAACTGGACAGATGCCACAACCACTAGCATGAGTTACATCCCTCAGTTTGGGAAACCATATGAAATGGATGTAATACTTAATACTGAATTATATACAGTCAGATTCCACCTTGTGTCTGTTCATACTGTTTGCCTGGCCTCCGGCCCAGCAGTATCATGTCACATGGTTATGTGGCATCATGTTCCCGGGTTCATCCTGTTCATTATGAAGCTCTTGACGTTGGGAACTGGGTGCACATCATACTGGTGTCTGCGGCGCTCAATGAAGCAAGCCAGACGGGAGGTATCCAGCGGGATTTTGGAATAGCTGCCATTGTGAGGCTGCAGCCAAGGATGCTGTAAACAAGTGGCTGCTGTCGGCCTCCTCCTGAAGTCTTCTTGAAGTATAACATTGATGAAGTCTCTGGCTGCATGACTCACATCACAGAAATACTCATGAGGGAAGCTGAAATCCACTCGGCACACATTTATACAGGTCTCCTCTTTGCTTTCATCGAGGAACGGAGAGACACCACTTAACATGACATAGGTAAGGACCCCAATGCTCCAGATGTCTGTGCCCAGTGAGACAGGGGCACCTTGGATAACTTCAGGAGCTGCAAATTCAGGGTTTCCAAGCAGCTGATGAACATAATAATGTCCCGTGATCTGGACTGCATCTTCTAAGTCTATAAGCTTGACACGAGGCACTGGGATCCTTAAATCAATTAGCAGATTTTCTGGCTGTTGAGATTTTAAAACAGATTAAATTGTACAGTTGTTATATAAATTACATTTGTAGCTTTTATTTAAAGAGATGTCTATACCCATAGTTCATGTGCACTAGCTCATCAACACTTACACCGAATCAGAGATGTGAAATGCCCATCAGAACACTGAATGCCTGAGAACAAATTCAGCTCCCATTTACACAGCTGCAAAAGCAGACCAATACCTTAGAGTCAATGGAGTTATTCTTGTTTCACGCCAGTGTAAAGGAGCAGGACTTGACTCTGTGTTTCTATGGAGATGAAATAAGTTCATTTTCCCAAATTCATCTTCCTAGAGCAATTATATATGGATATATTTGTCTTCCAAACCAGAGTGCAGGTATATTTGGTCCTAGGCTTTCCTGGTTTCCACCTACTTGCAGCTATTTCAGCATTTCTGATTGTCTCCCTCCCTGTGCACCTTCTCCCTGGTGTGCTCATATGCACCATGGATTCAGCTCTCATCTACAGTGTGACTATTTCTACACCATCACCTACTCATACCTTTCTACTTGTCTCTCCTTTGTCTCCATCCTCAGGCAGTTCTTGCACCTCAAGCTCAATATGTCCAAAATTAAACTAATCAAAGAGCTTTCCAAACTCTCTTTTCTGTTCTTAAATCATTATTGACAATACCACCATCCTTTCCCTCACTCAGTGTTATAAGTGCATGACTTAGATTACTCACTACTGTGAGCTCTGCTTCTCTTGCTTTTGACTTAGCAGCACAGTTTTGTTCCCTTCAGTGCATCTCTGAATGGCTCAAGTGATGGGGACTTCTACCACTTGCTTTGGGAAACTGTCTCATGGTGTAATACAGTTGCTACTTTAGGATTCAGTGTAATTTCTAAGGAATTTGCAAGAACATCTACATACTTCCTGAAAGCTCCCAGAAGTCCAACAAAGACTATACAAATACATATTGAAAAGCACTTCTAGTAGCTTAGCCAATTGAGGCTTAACCTTTCTATTTATGTTATTTTGGAAAAAAGATTTGGTCATGGGAAATGGAAGAACCAAAATACCACCTGAAATGACATTTTTGGTCTGAAGATTCCAGGAGAGTCCTCTACTGAGTTAAGACTATTACTAGGGATGGAGTCACTAAAGGTATGTCTAGATTACATGGCTCCATCGACAGAGCCATGTAGATTAGTTTACTAGACAGGAAAATGAAGCGGCAATTTAAATAATCACCGTTTCATTTACATCAAAATGGCTGCCGCGTTGTGCCGATCAGCTGTTTGGTGGCACAGCACGGTAGTCTGGACGCTCCACGGTCGACAAGGGAAGCCCTTGTTGACCGCACCGTTATGCCTCATGGAATAAGGTTTTTGATGTAAATGAAGTGGCGATTATTTAAATCGCTGCTTCATTTTTCTATGTCTAGAAACCTAATCTACATGGCTCCGTCGACAGAGCCATGTAATCTAGACACACCCTATGTGAAAAGCAAATCATGTAAGAGGACAGGTTAGCCCCTTACTTTGTAAGTATTTTTGATTTCCATTTAAATCTGCTCTAACCCTCCCCCCCAAAAAAAACAACCAACCAGTACAACCTTAACTGGTACGTAGGACAACTAGAGCCCAGGTGCAGGGCAATCCCCAGTGAAATTCTAGTTACAATCAAAGTTATTGGCATTCCAATAAGTAAAACATTACAATAATGAATGCAGGACATTATGCTGTCAGAGTCTGACAGCATACCACCTCCTGCCATGTGTGTTAACACAAGGTTTGATCATGTTAATGACACTACAGACTTCTGAGTCTCCCTAATTCTCCAAAATGCAGTTGGGAAAATCTTGTTTCACTCTTTCCAAGTCATTCCCCTTCTTGAATCTCTTCTCTGGCTCCTCTCTTATCCCTTTCAAGTTTAAGCTCCATTCCCACACTTTCAAAGCTCTTGTCTGTACCTCTTGCTTTTTTATTTTCATAGTTCCTACTTTGCTCCTCCAACTGCTCCCTTTGCATCCTTCTCCTACTATTGTCTTTTTTGCAACAGCAGTTTTACTCTTTCCACATGCCGGGCATCCGCTCTCCTCATCAAATCCCTCCTTTAAACATGGCACTGCTACAAAGCCCTGCAGTATAAACCCATCACACACAAAAGTGATGTCTTATGTATTACAAGGAAGAAAAACCCTGCACCACAGTGTGATCAGACTTCTTTCTGGCCACCTTCTAAGATCTAAACTGTAGTACCCATCTGTTTAGATTGTAAACTCGTTAGGGCATAGACTGTGTCTGCTAAATGTTCTGTGTTTGACCAATGAAGAGCTTCACCCTCTTTTCCACATACCTTTATATCTAAATGTGCCACTCTGCAATTATGAAGATATTGTAAGGCTTCCATTGTGTCTCTTATGTAGAAAGCTACTTTTTCCTCCATCAGTTCATCATGATTCATAAGATAATCGAAGAGCTGGCCGTCATCCATACTAAAAACAAATAAAAATCCCAGCTTGAAAAAAAAAAGTCACATGAAACATCCAGGCACAGCTGATATTTGAAAATCTAACTGCAATGACCTAAAAACAAAGGAAACTAAAATGTAAGCTCCAGTATGTAGCTAATTATATCTAAAGATAATGGCAAGCCATGAAAACGGCATCATGATTTTTTTCCTCAACCATTAATTTATCAACAGTCTTTGAAAAATCTAAAGCAGCCTCCAAATACTGTAATTTGCTCAAAGACTGATCCAACATATGGTGCCAGTTTTCTCTGAAAACAGATACACTTATTTATTTGGAATGGTCTATTTGGGTATGTCTACACTACCCCCCTAGTTCGAACTAGGGGGGTAATGTATGCATACCGAACTTGCTAATGAAGCCCGGGATTTGAATTTCCCGGGCTTCATTAGCATAAAGCCGGCGCCGCCATTTTTAAAAGCCGGCTAGTGCGAACCCCGTGCTGCGCGGCTACACGCGGCACGGACTAGATAGTTCGGATTAGGCTTCCTAATCCGAACTATCTGTACGCCTCGGTCCACGTTCGAACTAGGGGGGTAGTGTAGACATACCCTTTGTTTGAAGATCTCATGGATAACGGAGTAAAACTTCTGAAAATTTCAAATGAAAATGGTTTCCTTTTGAAAATGTACACTCTTTAAAATATCCACTCAGGCATATTTATTTGTGTAGATAAATACACAAATAGCCCATGTGTACTTCATGGGACATCTTCTATCTAAGTAGCATTTTGCTTTAATAATAATATCACATTCTTTTAATTATTACATTTCAAAGCAGACCAGTATCATTACCTCTGTCTGACAGTGGGGAAACTGAGGCATAGGGAGGCAGTGACTTGCTTAAGGTCACCCAGCAAGCTAGTGGCAGAGCCAGGACTAAAACTCAGGTCTCTGGCGTCTTAGATCATTGCTCTGTCCACTAAGCAATATTGTCTCCAGGGGTCACCTTTCCTTTGCAGGGCCAGGGTACTTGCTGCACTACATTTGTCTCTTATAAATATATAGGCATTGGGTGAGCTTTGACAGATACATATTTGAACACATATTTGGACAGGCCATGGATAGTGTAATCCCACTATCTTCAGTGGCATGACATCAAATATGAATTTGTCCCAGTCATTCTTAGTTTCCTTCAATCCATACAAAAGAGACAGAAATTGAGTACATAATGGATGCGCTACATGGCACTATAATCTAAAAGTAGGGCAGCCAGTATAATCCTAGACTTCTTAAGTCAATGGGAGTTTTGTCACTGATTTCAAGAGGCCAGGATTTCAACCAGAACCTCCCTTAAATCCTGAACCCACGAGGTACTTACAGCTCTAAAACTAAGATATAAGATGTGGGCGACTCATAGGTATCATGGATAGTTATATACTGAGGATGTTGCAAGTGCTGTAACAAAGCTGCTTCATGTGCTGCCTGCTCTCTCTTTTTCATTTTTTTACTAATGAATTTCACAGCGACGTCCTTCCTGGTGGCTTTGTGAATACATTTCTTTACTATGGAGAATCGCCCCCTGGAAGACATGATAATGAAGACGATCCATGAATAAATCATGTCTGTTTTTCAGTGCAATAACAGAGTGATTTTCAAAGTGTTATTTGATTCAGCACATTAATATTTTACAAGGAACCAGATTTGTCTCGTTATTCAGAACCTTTCCCTACAAAGAACCTACTATGTTCTTTACCCTGGGTGTTTAGATGCACTGGGGATGAGCTAAAAGAGATAACAAATGGTGTCATTTCTCTTTGTAAAGTCATTGTGCAGTTTTCTAATGATCTCCCAATGGTTCAATTTGAAGCTGCTATTTTTTCTTTTAAATAAATAAGCACACAAATATTTTAATAAAAGCAATGTCCATTCTTAAGAAACTAAAAATAATCCCCCCCACTAATTAACAATATTTAATAATTTCACCTATTCGTTTCAGATATAAGATTAAGTGATTATGAAGGACAAAGAATAGTGAGTCACTTATACAGAGCAGGTGAGATTTCACTAAAGCCATCACAAGTGTTCCACAGTGAAAGAATGTGAAATATTCTTATCTTGTAATTAGTAAAGTAATTAGAGAATCCACTGAATTACTGAACACAGACTGGTACTAGATGAATTGCACATTGGCCTACAGAGCAAGATAAAACCCTAACCTATTAACCCCAGAAACACGGATCTCCACCACTTGACCTAAATAAGATCTCTTAGATTGTGTATAGTCTAGTCGTAGATCCCTTATCTTTCTATATTGGCCAAACTCCAGACGGTGACTTCACACAAAGTACTCTACCTTACCCATTTAGACTCTAGTTCAACAAATCATCTCTATTCAATAATGCACTTAAGTGCATGATGAACTTTAATCATAAACTTAAAATACTCTAGTAGAGTGCTGAGAATTAAGTACATCAAGATTGTCCTGCATTTTTGATGTCATAATAATCCAGCCAAACTAGAGAAGTGAGTAGATCCTAGCTAAAACTTCAAATGACAGATACAGTTTTTCATACCTAACAGGATAGCTCACATTCAGCCATTCATTTCTGAATTATACTCAGATTACATTCTTATATTGGTCTTGAAAAAGACACATTTAATACTGACATTACATGCACAATACCCTAAAAGAAAAGGCATTTTAGAAAAGATAAGAAAAACACTGCATTTAGTTGACAGATATAAACCCTCCCCCCAACCTAAATCCTGGTTAGAAAGCTTCACATGGTCATTCTTTTTTTATTACACTGCTAATATTACCTCCCAATCTCATGAAATTCCATATAAACAAAGTCAAAGTTTTCTTTCCATGAAACAGTGGCACCATCAGCAGCAGTATCTTTGGAGAAAAAAAATATATTCAAGAAAGATCAAGGTTATGGAACATTTCCCAGGTAACACAAAATATGTTCTAATGATCATATCACATTAAAAAAACCCAAGTAACTTAAAGGAAAAATTAACAACGAAGAGCCCGTTTTCATTTCTCTTCCCCAGGCAAAAAACTTCCAGGGGGACATTCTGTGCTGTGCCTTTAAAAGGAGCAGACCAGGAGAAGGAAAAGCTAAGGTGACCTGAAGTTACATTGGTGCCTTCCCAGTTCTGGGCTGCTCCACTGGCTGCAGGGGTCTGCACTGTAACAAAGACACCCTGGGGAACCTAACTCTCTCAGTACACGTACACTGCAGCTAGGAGTGAGCCAACCAGCCCAGGGAGACATTCACATGACTGGAGTTTGAACCAGTGCATTAAAAACAGCGGTATGTATGTGACAGGTTGGCTGGAGCATATGCTCTCAAAGCTTGGAGACTAGAAGGGCCATATTGAGTCAGACTAAAAGATCCATCTAGCCCAGGATCCTGTCTTCCAAAAGAGGCCAATGCCAGGTCTCAGAGGGAATGAACAGGTTAGGAAATCAAGTGACCCCTCCCCTATTGCCCATTCTCAGCTTCTGCCAAACACAGGCTAGGGACGAAATTCTTACCCAGTCTGGGTAAGAGCCATTGGGGAACAGTGATGCAAGACAGGGAGTGCAGGATCTGCCTCAAATCCTGAGCTGTCATATTGACAGGCTCAGGGGGTAGAGTAGGAGCAAAATACCACAGCTCGTATTTAAGTGCGTGAAAACCAGAGACTTCTAATGCCATAGTAAGATAACTTGTTTTATATTGCAAGAAGTGATAACATTTTTTATTTATTTTATGGTTAGTGCCTAGAACCACCAACAAAACCAGAGCTCCATGGTGCACACTGCACATAGTAAGAGCTCTGAAGAACTTACAATCTAAATAGACAAAGCAGCACATGGAAGATGAAAAGTTTTATTATCCCCATCTCGCAGATGAAAACTGAGTCACCAAGGATCAGATGACTTGTGGTCAAGGTTCTGTGTAACCTTGGACAAGTCCATCCTGCCTCTCCATTTAAAAAAGTGTTTTATCACTTGAAAAGATACATTCAATACTGTTTAAACCAAGATAACCTTAGTTTCCTTATCTGTAAAATGATGTTAATAATCCTGCCTTAGCCACATGTCAGAGGTGCGGGGAGGATTGCTATTTGTAAACTGATGTGAAAGCCTCAGATGAAATGCCTTACAGAAGTGTAAAGGATTATTGGCTGGGACTGCAAAGCCCTACAGTTGACTGATACTTTTCAAGACATAGCAAGTGGAATGGGGAAGGGAGATGGTGCAAGAGAAGAAAGATGGCAAGGCAAATAGGAGGGGAATCCTGTTATGGGGGTGGAAGAATGGGCTCCACCTAAATGCCTTTTCCTATTAGGGAGAAAGGGGTTGTGTTGATGCTAGGACTTGGTGAAGGATTGCTCTGAGGAGTATCTAGCTTTCTGTGATATTTGTCACCTGAATCTCAGCTCTGGAATGGAAATCAAAGAACTCTCGTTACACTCACTACAGTCTCTTGCTCATCAGCTGGCCTTTTCCTTGGCACAAAGTACTCACCAGACTCAGGGAGGCTCACAAACTCTGAGGCCTCACTAGGTAAGCTAATTCCCCAGGGATTGCTGGCGCTGACTCTGAACTGATACCGACAGCCTGGAACGAGATCTTCAATGACGAGATAGGTATCCAAAGTGGAGGCCACTGACTGCTGCCAAACCTGGGATCCTGAATTTGAGAGAGAGAGAGAGAGAGCTAGCTAGCTGAAGAAAATAGTTTGATTTAGTTCATAAGTAGAATACCAGTTCTTAAAGCTACCTAGCTCTATTAGTCACCTTTTATAGATTATAGAGCAGAATGATAAGACCAATTCATAAAGAAATCAATGTGTTAATGAAGCATACTTAGCAAGAGAATTGTGTGCATGTTTGTACAGAGAATTCTCTTACTGGGGATGCTTCAGCGCGCACCCCCCCCCCCCCAAATTATATGATAATAACTATAACACCAGCTCCAGGACATGTGTATGTGAGACAATGAATGCATATGTTGATTTCAATACTGTATTTGCAATAAGCATGGCATATTGCCTTTTCTACCTGTAAAAGATCCAATGTGCATCTTATAAACATAACATACAGAGGTGAATTACTAGGACTGATGACTTTCAGACCGGTGTGAAGACTTGTAGAAGCTGGGACCCTGCGCTCTTGTAAACCTGTGGTGTCCAACCAATTCTGAAGCTGTAGCCACTAGAGTGGCTACTGTTATAGCGAACTAGCCACACACAACCAGACAAATAGCCACATTTTTCAGACCAATTAGCCACACTCAACTGGCCAAATAGCCACATGTAGCTAGTGGCTAGTGTGTTGGACACCACAGTTGTAAATCTGTTCATGGCTGATGTGATCAATGACGTCTGTCTGATTCCCAAAAACCATGGTTACAGAAATATCTAGTGGAGAAATGGAACTACAAGTACTCTAGAAAGACCAGACTCTAAAGCTCATGCATAAATCATTCTGCAATTTGAGCTCTTGGAGGAAGTGCCAGGAATGAAGTAGCCTCAACTCAAGAAGACTAGTGTGTACCTCATTTCAATGTTTGGTACAACATAGTGCTGTGAAACTCCATGATGACATTTGTAAAAACAGAAACATTATGCTGTCCTTACAAATCAACATCTGACCAAGTCCCTCTGCACTGCTTTGACAACAACCACATTTCCAAAGACTTACGACCAGGATGGAGACCCACAAAGCCTCTAGCTCTAGCAATAATTAGCCATGATAGAGTAAGTAGAATGTTAATATTAAAAAAATGCATGTCAAAGGTTGTTTATGTCTTGCAGCTCTCAAACTTCTAAAGATTATAGTACCTGGCTCAAGGCTCAGTATGTTTGGCCACCCTGGTCATACATAGGAAGTCAGATTAGATGATCTCATGGGCCCTTCTTGTCATCTAGGTGATGACAAGTGGAATTCTGGTGTTTTCTTTTTTTAGCCTGTCTTGAAGTAGTTCATGTCTGGGTAGTCTTTCGGCTCTGTCAATCTGTTTTTTCACTTCTCCGGGTGGGTATTTCAGTTTTAATAATGCTCTGTATAGCTCCTGTAGGTGTTTGTCTCTGTGGGATTGGAGCAAATCTGGTTGTATTTTAGGGCTTGGCTGTATACAATAGATTGAGAAATGTGTCTGGGATGGAAGCTAGAGGATTGAGGGTAAGTATAGTGGTCGGTAGGTTTCTGGTATAGGGTGGTAGAAATTTGTCCATCATTTAATTGTACTGTGTTCCTGCCATCACCTACAGCCCACAACTTAAACCCCTCCAACACATCATCAACAATCTACAACTTATCCTGACCCCTCACTCTCAAGCCTTGGGGGAAAGGCCAGTCCTCGCCTACAGACAGTCCCCTAACCTCAAACAAATTTTTCCAGTAACCATGTAACACATCTCCATCATAATCATCCAGGAACCCATCCCTGCAATCAGCCCTGGTGCCAACTCTGCCCAGACATCTACACAAGCAATTTCATCACTGGACCCAACAACATCAGCCACTACAACAGGGGCTCATTTAACTGCACATCCACTAATGAGATCTACAGCATCAAATGCCAGCAGTGCCCCACTGCCATGTATATTGGCCAAACTGGACAGTCTCTACGGGAAAGAATTAATGGACGCAAATCAGCTATCCGAAAAGGCAACACACAGAAACCTGTCGGAGGGCACTGTAATCTGCCCGGGCATTCATTAATGGATATCCACGTTACCCTGTTGTTTCAGACCAATTCCATAAGCCTAATACACAGGAAAGGGTTGGAACTTAAGAATTAAACTTGTAAATGAAGTTATCAGAATAGAATGAAAATCCTAATAACTTAACCCACCAACCAAACAATGGAGGTGCTAATTGTTCTTATCAGCCTTTTGTAACTTGAGCAATCTATTCACTGTCTTTTTTTCTCCCTTTTTCCCCCTCCTTCCCTTATTTATTCTTGGATCTGGACTTTTAATTCTCCAGACATAGGAAGAAGTGGGTTTTGCCCACGAAAGCTCATGATACCATCTACATGTTTTGCTAATCTTTGATACGCTACTAGACTATTCATTGTTTTTTAAGTTTTTCCAGTTATAGACTAACTTGGCTACCTCACTGAAGGTGTAAAACTGACACTTTCAAGTCATTTTCACAGTACTGCCACCCCGAAATGTTAAATCATGAATCAGGCTCACTGAAATTCTTGAGATTATCTTTAAAATCACGAGATTATGTAAAAATAATAGATTTGGTATTCTTTTTATTTGCCTTCTGTTTTTTGAGCCTTTATGGTGCATTGAGGTCTTATTTTGAAGCTTTTTCCAGAGCCACAATGGCTAAAAACTTCATTTTGTCTTCTAAAATGATAGCTGAAATCATCACAAAGCTCCAACCTCAGCATCAAGTGAATATAAGGAAAACAATAATCAGCCTGAGACTCATGACAAAAAAATTAAACAGAGCCTTCACTTCTGTTTTAAGGCTTATTCGTTTCCAGAAGGCTGTTACCACAACACTGCAGTAACTGAGTTGCAGTTCTCATAGGAGAGTATATAATACCAAAAAATATATAGATTTTAAAACTGAGGAAAAAATTGAGAATTCTGGGGTCTCTCAGGACCTCTGCAGGGCAGGAAAGAAAAAAACCACAGGCATAGGAGCTCTGGGTACCTCTTTGTTTTGAAAGAAAGTTGGAGGGCCAAATGTTCTGTTCTTTCATCAAGAACAACTTCTATTGCCATCAGTACCTCCACTTCCAGATACTACAAGTGCTCAATAACTATACACTTCATACTTAAATATCTGAGCCATTTTATCTAGAGCTACATGCATGCCTCAGGGACTACATTTTCTGGCATATTCTGAACATCTCTGGAATTTGCCTGGATACCCTAAGAATCTGAGGCATAAACACCTGATACTCATCTGGCACTCTCTCATTTCTTCCTGTCCCTCAAACTCAGAACCAAAAAACCAACCAAACAAAATGGTTTTCAGTTAAAATATAAAATTGTACAGCAGCCATTGTTCTACAATTCAGCATGGGGCAGATCTTGCCACCCCTCAGAGTTAAGTGATCTCTCATTCTCTTTCTTCTTTCTTGATCTCTTTGGTGCTTTTCATGCTTTCATCCATGACATCCTTCCCAACTGCCTGGGACCATTTGCTGAAGTCTCAGGGAACTAACCTTCTTGGTTTTGCTCCCATCTGTCAGAGTCCCCCCCATCCAAGCATGCAGCAGTGAGAGAGAGGCTGGTCTGGGTTCTACTCCCCTCCCATGGAATTCCCGTGTGATCTTAGGTTGGTGTCTTAGGGACAGAGTTAAACATTTTTTAGGCAGCCAGAGATGCTGCTTGGCATTTAGTGGGTTTACAAAACACCTAACCTTCTAGGCCTACATACCTTTGAAAATCTGGCCGTCGGTCTCTCTGAGCCTCAAGGTCCTATCTATACAACAAGGGCCATTCCTAGAGGGGTGCAGGGCCCAGGACAACCCTAGGCTCTGCCCTTCCCGTTGGTCCCCTCCACCCATTCCCTCATGCCCTGCCGTAAAGGCTAGTGTTTCCCTACCTTCTTCTCTGTACTCTACGGTGTAGCCCGAAATGGTGCAATTGCCTGTACTGGATGGGGGCAGCCAGCGAAGGATCACTGAGGTGCTGCTTCTTTCCTGAGCGATGGGACGATTTGGGGCTGCTGGAACACCTTGAAAAGAAAAACCAGGAGCATATCAGCTATTGTTAGTACCAGGGCCAATCCTGGGGGTGGAGGTAGGGGGGCCTGAAGCCCTTCCTCACACCAGACCCCACCCCTGCTCCCATCACTTCCCCCACTTCTGCCTCCACTCTGCCCCCCCTCCCTTTGCACCCCTTCCCTCAAGGCCATCCCCCAAGCGATGTGGGCTGAGGGATTAGCAGGTGCCTGAACCCAGCAGCAGGAATCGGGCCCACTCCTCCACTCTCCAGCAGCGGTGGTGGGCAGCAGAGCGACGTAGCTTCCAGCCACATTGCTCGAAGGAGGGACCTGGGGGGAAGGATGGAACCACGCCCTGCACTCAGTGGCAGGAAGTGGAACAACGTGGCGGGTTGGAGCTGGGTTGCTCTACTTTCTGCTGTCACTGCTGGTGAGTGCCAGGGTACGCCTGATCTCTGCTGCTGGTACCAGATCTCCCGCTGATCCTCCAGGTTGCACTGCTAGGGGGAGGCGGCTTGGGGGAACGGGCAGGGCTTCAAATTGCTCCACCCTTCTGGCTCCCAGCTGCTTTCCACTAATAGTTTCTGTGTGGTGGCATTTCTGTCCCTTCCCCAAGCTCCTGCCCCCAAGTAAGGCAACTGGGAGCCAGGGGAGTGGAGTGGTGCCTAGTTGCTTTGCTTCCCACCTCTGCTAGTGAATGCAGAGGGGGGCCTGCCCCTCCTGCTGGCACCAGGTCCCCCGCTAGTTCTATGGGCCGCCCTGAGCCCCAGGGCTGTTGCCCCAAAGTGTCTTATGAATGGGATGGCTCTGCATGGTACGTTACTGCTTAGAGCAGATACATGAAACATGCGTTGTCTGGGCAGTAACTGGAGGAAGCCCAGGAACCTGTATCAGAAGTGGTCCATCCAGTCAGTGATCCCATTTCCAACACAGACCTATACAAAAGTTTTTCGAGGAAGGTCAGTGTCCTCTAGCCCAGAGGCTTCTCAAACTTCATTCCACTGCAACCTCCTTCTGACAACAGAAATTACAACACAACCCCAGGAGGGAGGGGGGAACTC
This sequence comes from Pelodiscus sinensis, assembly GCF_052426305.1. Taxonomy (NCBI): domain Eukaryota; kingdom Metazoa; phylum Chordata; order Testudines; family Trionychidae; genus Pelodiscus; species Pelodiscus sinensis. Next base: position 12,731,988 of record NC_143058.1, on the reverse strand, counting down.
ATCGTAGGCTGGGGTGGGGCTCAGGCTTTGGCCCCGGGCCCTAACCAGTCCAACATCAGCCCAGCAACCCCGTTAAAATGGGGTTGGAGCCCACTTTACGGTCCTGACCACAGTTTGAGAATAGCCCATGATGTGCTTAGTCAGTTGTGCAGCACTACAGCATGGGTGGGAGTTTCTTCTTGCTCTCAGCTGGTGCTCAGCTTTGATCTGAAGCCTGAATGCATCACAACAGTCTCCCTCCCACCCTGCTACCCTGGAGAACAGCAAGAGGAGAATGCGGATGCATTGGCCTATTTAGCCCCTTGCTGCTAGTTTCAGCTGCAACCCAAGGCCTGGTCCAAAGCCCACACAAGTTAAAAGTCTTCCAGTGGTTTCAACTGAATTTTGGATTGGGCCATTGGTGTGGCAAGCACACAGAATAGTGACCTTTGAACAGCTGACATTCAGCTAGAATGAGAGTCAATATTCTCCTCCTTCTCAATACTTATTCGAATTGCTGAATTACGAGATGATCAGCGATTGCCATGCATGTAGCTAACCTCTGACCAGAATACAATAGCAGCTCGTTTAACTAATTTTTTTTAAGTCTTACAAATTAAACCCACAGGGTCCATTGTGAGAACAAACAAATCAACTTCCTAAATGTTGGTGATAAATCTCACCTCCGCAGCCGTTACTGCTGCAGGCAGAGCTCATTTTAATTTCTAAAATACGCTTTGTTGGAGCTGAAGGTCACTAGCAATCTGCTCCCCACTGGGACTCTCTACAATTCCATAGATCTTTCAGTGCTGCTCTGATACACATCAGTCTCCACTACTCGAAGTGGAGAGCTCCCACCTGGTGGCTAATTGCCAAATTCTTGTCCTCTCCCTTCAAAGGGATGAAAAGCTCTAAACTTACAACCTGCAAACTTCATACCCCCTTGCTTTATAGAGCCTCTATAGAGCATCTGTGCTAACAATTTGCAACCTGGAGGGGACTCAATTTCTGGGTGACCCTCAGAGCTCCTTTTAGGTAAATCACACTTGGGCTTTGCATCGGTGGCCTTGAAATGGTGGACATTTCAAAAGACAACAGAATGGCCCACGGCACGCTGTGGTTTTAGCATGTAGCATTCTCAGGCTGTGTCGACACTACCAAGTTGTGTCACCAAAAAGTGCCTTTTGGCGACAAAACAGTGAGCGGACACACTGCAATGGGACTTTTGTTTGGAAAAACGTCCAGTTTTGGGACAAACGTCAACCCTTGCTAGAGAATCTTCTTTTCCCCTCCATTGTCAACAGAGAGCCAGTGTAGACACGGCTGTTTGTTTTGAACAGAACTGGATTCCTCCAGTATCCCACAATGCCTGTCCTGATGGCTGTGCTCAGTATTTTGATCTCTGCTGTCCTGCAGGCATGCGTCCCTCTCCTTTCAAAGCTCCAGCAAGTATCTGACAGCTGAGTGGAGTGGCTTCATTTGGCGGACAAAGAGCAAATCATTGGAATGCTCCTGTTCTGCCCTGCTAGGGACAAGGGGACAGGCTGCAGTGCTGCTTTGACATTCCTCAGCACCGAGAGCTCACAGAGCTACTCATGATGCTGCTCCCAGCAGCTGCGGAGACCATGGCAAAACTCTTAGGGAATCCCAAGATGTGATCAGTACTACCTTCCTACAACACTGCACTGTGGGATACATATCCGCAGTGTACTGCTCATATGGCCAATAATGGTGCCCCCAGTGTGGACATAATCTATTGACAGATGGAGCAAGCATGACTGCCATCTGGCGATTTGTGTTTTGTCAACTTTTGGGTGTTGGCATAAGTTGTCGACAAAACTTGGTAGCGTAGACAAAGCCTCAGTTAGATTGGGTAAAGTTTACGGGATTATGAGGTATGTTAGGCCAAGATTTTAAAAGCTGGTGCTTCAAGTTAAGGCGTCTAAATCTAGAGCTAAGATTTGCTTCTCTCTTTCTCTCCCTCACACACAGACACAAGCATTCCATTTGAATGGTTTGCTCAGTGTCCCGGATCAGATCAGCACAGCACACAGGCTGTGCAAAACAGAGCTCTGAAAGGGGGGTATGTACATGCCTGCAAGGCAGCCCGCTGAGTTCAACACAAAGAGCAGAGAGGCCACTGCAGGGATTATGGGCCATTTCTGGAGGCCAGTCACAACACAGCAAACAACGGATGTGTCCACAATGTCGCCCCTCAGCACTGCAGCCACTATGCAGCAAGCTCTACACTTCTTGTCGAGAGGGTTTGCCTGGAGCACAGCAACTGCAGAGTTAGTGCACACTAAGTACCTTGCCAGTGGTGGTATCTCGGGAGTTACAGCGCTGGAGGCTGATATACCGCGCTGTAACTTGACAGTGTATACCAGGGCTACTCAACACATTTGATTGTGGCCCGGGGTGCTGGCCACAATACACGGACTGTGGTTAGGAGCCAAAACAAAAAAGTAGTTAATATATTGGTCTTCTGTTGATATGCGTTTTAGTAGTTAAATTCCTGGACTGTGATTGCTCATTAAAAGTGCTGTCGTATGGGTGGAAATTGGGTAAATATTTTATTTTATTAACATCAGCAGAACTGACTTAAATGGGGCCTGCGTGTTATGTAGCCTTGCATTAATCTTTGCATTCATTCCTGTGAGTTTGAAAGTAGCTATTTGCATATATTTGCATGTATATACAACCACATTTAACTTGTGGCCCTCAGCATGTGCTGTATCATTGTGACCCCGGGCGCTTCCAAAATTGAGCAGCCCTGGTATAGACTTAGCCTTTGAAGCACACAAAGCTAAAGCGAAATCCAGTACCTTGCACTTTGACTGTAGCTGAAGTTGAAGCTGTTCCATGTTCGTTCGTTGCCACGCAAGTGTAAATACCACTATCCTGAGGCATCAGGTTGCAGATCTTCAGGGTGATTTCCCCAGAATCGCTATGGGTGTCAAAAATGCCACGTTAAAATGCTGCTTTCCTAGCTAATACTTACACTGGCTTCTCTCTTAGCTTACGGGAACAAGGGTGATGTATTAGAATGGGGTGAACAATAATTTTTGATGGGGGGGGCATGCCAAGAATTTGTAAGTGGTCAAGGGCTGCACTCTATGATAATAATGGAGGAGATGTGAGCTCTGGGATGGAGGCTGAATGCAGAAGGGAGCTTGGTGTAGGAAACTGGGATGCAGAAGGGGGTGCAGAGTCCAAGTATGGCTGCAGGAGGAGGGAGGGGCACAGAAGGGGGTGAAGGGTCTGGCAGAGGATGATGACTTGGGGTGGTTTGTCACCTGGGGCAGGCAGATGGGATGCAAGAGGGGGTGAGGTGCAAGGTGCAGGCTCTGGCTGGAAGGCGCTTACCTTAGGCAGTTCCTGGCCACCAGCCCAGTGGGACCGTGGGGCACTCTCCCTGTATACCACCGCCCCACATGCAGCTGCAAGGGCCATGAATGTCTCTGTGCACCATGCACCCATTGGGCCACAAGCAAGGCCCAGCCAGCATCCATTGGCCATTTTCCAGCCAATGGGAGCTGCGAGACTGGGCTGAGGGTGGGGATAGCGCATGAAGGGCCTCCCTCCCACCCCCCGAGCATGTGATGCACAGAGATGCACATGGCCCCCGCAGCTTGCTGCTTTGAGATGTGGGTGGGGGCATGGGAGGCAAGGAGCCCGCCTGAGGCTCCTGCTGGGCTGGGGACAGAGGAGGGCTGAATCTGGCTGTTTGGCATCCGGCTTTTGTCTGCCTTGTCTTAGAGGGTACGATGAGCACAGATAAAAGATGTCAAGGGAGATAAAGGGAGAAAAATACAGACTAAGGATATTTTTCATTGTACTGGGTCAAATTCAGACTTGTGACCTTGTTTCATTGGGTCCAATAAATGGGCACCAGGTTACACTAGGTCTGAAGTCATGAGTTTGACAGCACGATGGGAGGGTGTTCAAAAAAGAATCAAGGCAACAAGACAAGACACATCCAAATTCTAAAGAAAATAATAATATATAGGGAAAACACCGATGTGAACACATCACCTGTATGCGACTATCACACAAAGTACCACCGGGAATGAATCTGCCAAGCATGTGCAAGCAGGGCAAGTTAGAGAATTGGAAGGGCAATCTTGACAAACTGATGGTCTCCAGGGGAATCTCTTGACCAGGCAGGGTGTTTTGATGAATGAGCACAATGACTTCTGATTTCTTATTTTCCCTGACTGTGCATTCCCAGGGTACAGCTGCACCAGAACCAGATGTGCTGATTTTTTTTTTTAAAGAAAACTTCAATGTTGTGATCCCGAGGAATTCAGATAAGCTGTAGATGAACATCTGAACTTAGCCTGCTTATATGAACTGCATTCCAACTCCAGAGCCTGTGAGGTTTGCCCAAAGTTGATTATAAAGCTCTCTGGTCTATATTTTTTCCTTTCCCACATGGAACTTTTGCGGCTGACCCTGTCTGTCCAAGAATAGTTAGCAATGACTTCCCCTGGAGACCATCAATGCTCTGTGTCATAACCAGGAGTGCTGACTAGCACCTTGTGACTAAAGGGTTCACTCTGTCCCTAGCCAGGTATCTTGTCAGCCAATAACCATGCTGGTAGGAGTTTCCAGCTGGGACAAAGGAATCTTTATCTTTCCCTCCTTTGTCTGAAAAGCAGAGCAGTTTCTTCCAGGTATTAAGTTAGATGGAAGACACTTCTCTCTCCAAGAACGGACTTCTACAACGTGTAAGTAGGGAATAGCTAGTCCGTCAGGTTTTGTTGTTTTCCTGGTTTGGGGATTTGGAACTAATGTCTGAGCTAGTAATTGTTTTTTTTCCAGCGTTTTTTTTTCCTGTTTTGTAACTAAAGTTTTGGCCCAGGGAGGTCCCCCTGAGTATCTCGATCAATTGGTGGCTCTTTCCATCTACCCACTTTACTATGCTTGCAACTGTAGTTTTGTTTTGATAGTAAACGTTATGTTTCTTTTTTAAATTAACTGGTACTGGCTGATTTTTGTGTGCTGGAAGGTCTGTCGGTGGGTCCCTTCTGTTTTGCTTGGAGTTGGGAAAAACAGAGGTTGGGGCAGGGGAGAGTGTTACCTTAGGGAAGAGGTTTCCCCAAGTGATCTCTTCCCTGGTTTTCTTGGAATTACTTTGGTGGTGGCAGCGGATTTCCCCAAAATCCAGGTATTAGGAACTTTTTGTACCAAAGACTGTAGAGACCAGGCTTGGGGTGCTCTTGTAGGTCCCCACTTCTGCATTTGTCATACCAGAGTGGGGAACAGCCTCGACACTCTGCTTGGAAGTGGTGGAGGAAGTCCTTAGAGAGCCACAGCAGCCACTGCTTTCTACCAGAGTAGCCTGTGTCAGGTTGAGGAACTGCAGACTGCACCTGAGTTCCAAACTTGGATCCCCTATAGCCAGCATAGATAACGTGCTGCTAGTGCAGCACGCCAAGCTGGCCTACATACTCACATCTTTAACATGTCTTGTGGTCTGGTTGGTGCAGTCACCTCATTTGAAGGGAAGGAAACAACCAATACACGCCTGAACACTTTGGGATTCCAATGCATGAACTTACCAGGATGAAACTGTGTAAGTGGCTGTGCTGTTGTCATTGTCGAGAATATTTTGATCCGGCCCCTTCCAGGTTATGCTGGGCTTTGGCCGGCCACAGACTTTGCACTGCAGCATCACTGTGTCCCCAAGCAAACAGGTGATATCCACCAATGGCACAAGAAACTCTGGAGCAACTGGAGCAAAACACAAACATACACAACCTTTTAGCCAAGCAGAAGAAAAGTTCCTCCATCTAGTCCCCATATTTGAACAGAAGCATAGCATCATACAAGTCATCGTGGGTTTTTAAAACAGGATCATGTGCCTGAATGATGCCTCCACAACTTTTGTACCCAACGTGGAGGACAGGAGAGGCTGGAAGGAAAATGGCTGAAACTGTGACTTCACTAAGAGCCAGACTGTGGTGGCTCTTGCACTGCCATGCAGAGGTGGAAGACCTGCAAGAAGCCCAACGTGCCAGGGCCTCCCACAGTAGCAGTTTCTTTGCTTTGGAAAGCACCAAGACCAGGCATTTTTTCTCTGCGTCTGGGCAGCAATTCACTGGAAAATGGATGGGAGGAAGCAGGTTGTGATCCCCGCTGCCTGCTGAATAGTGCTGGTGCCCTGGGGGAGACGGCGCTACCCATCGTAATAACAGATGGAGCTTCCCGTTCACTGTAAGAAGCCCTGGGGAGATCACACTAGCCTGAGGCACCATCTCTTTGTGCTCTTCCTGGGTCAATGCATCTCCACACTGCCTCTTTGGGGTGTTGGGAGGAGGCTCTGGGGCCAGGAGGAACCCTCCTCACACCGAGTACCCTGGAACCCAGCCAATATTACTTAGGAAGCTGTCAATGCGGGGCCTGCCCTAGTATGTGTCACTGTGATGAAGCCCTATGAAATTCTCTGTAACACCTGGGTAGCTGGCATGGAAGGAAAACATTGCAGTGCGCAACAGCTTTTTCACTCACCTTCTTGGATAAAATTTGGGTTCATTATCTGAAAAAGCAGAAGAAATACAAACATTTTATTTTTTCTGGACAGTAAAGAGGAGGCATCTTCTTCTGCAAGGTAAAGTGAAGAAAGGGACATGAAATTCAGAGGCTGATAGGGAGCATAAGAGGATTCTCTATCAACTAACATACACAGCAAGTTTCTGTGAGTGAGCCGAAAATGGCTAGTGCACTGTTTAGAAGGCAAATGAAGGAATCAGCACTTAAAATGTTGATAAAGCATGGCCTTTTTCAGTGTTAATTGCAGCACAGGCAACAATATAACACTATGAGGGCTGTAGACTATAGTTTATTTTTATCATATATGTGGTGATGCTCATGCTTTTAATTCCTTTCTTTCTGCACCCACGTGATAAATAGTCCCATCATGTGATCAGATGCATAACTACATGATCAAATGCATTGATCATGTAACGTTGACCTCGCCTGCACTGTGCCCACTAACTCATCTCCTCCGACTGAAGTATTAACTCCCAAAATACTTCAGTAAAAAGAAGAGGGGAAACAAATCACAAGAAATACTTCTTTGCCCTCCCTCTCTATTACAACAGTTCAAGCACCAGGGCTGACATGTTCCAGTCCCATGACAGAGTTAAGGTCTAATCTCATGACCTGTCATGGCTATGAAATCTTGCCTCGTCTCCTTAGAAAGTAGCAGTGTCCAGACATCCAAATGATTTGTACCTTGATTAGAGGTTTAGAACAGATGCTATACGAAGTGAGATTAAAAAGACTGGGACGTTTCAGCTTTAAAAAAAAGAGACTGGGGGGGGGGGGCGGATACGATAGAGGTCTATAAAAATTATGACTGGTGTGGAGAAAGTGAATACAGAAAAATTATTTACTTTTTCCCCTAAGGCAAGAACTAGGGGGTCACCAAATTAAATTAATAGGTAGCAGGTTTAAAACAAACAAAAGGAAGTTTTTCTTCACACAGCACACAGTCAACCTATGGAACTCCTTGTCAGAGGATGTTGGGAAGACCAGGACTTTAACAGGGTTCAAGAAAGAACTAGATATGTTCATGGAAGTTAGGTCCATCAATACTTATTAGCCAAGACAGGTAGGAATGGTGTCACTAGCCTCTGTTTGTCAGATGCTAGAAATGGATGACAGGAGAGGGATCACTTGGTGATTCCCTGCTCTTTTCATTCCCTCTGGGGCATCTGGCATTGGGCACTGTCTGCAGACAGGATACTGAGCTAGAGGGACCTTTGGTTTGATCCAGAATGGCCGTTCTTATGTAATGCAATCAAAATTAAAAATGATTCGTCATTCAGTGGCTTACACACAGTAGTTAGGCAACTTGACCTTACATTTTAGAAGGTGGAGAGATTCAAAACCAATACCAATAACTTTTGCAATGGCTCCACCTATAAACAACTTTTCTAAGTTCCAGAGGGGTAGCCATATTAGTCTATTTCAGCAAAAATGGTGAGGAGTTCTGTGGCACCGTAAAGACTAGCACATTTATTTGGGCATAAGTTTTCATGGGCTGGAACCCGCTTCATCAGAGGCATGAAATGGAAAGTTCATTTTGGCAGGTACACACACACGGGTATGTTACATTATTGTTGACCAATGAGGTCAATTCAGTCAGGGTGAATGTGGCCCATTCACAACAGTAGATGAAAAGGCAGGAGAAAATTAGTTTTGTGTAGTGAGTTAACCACTCCCAGGGCAATAGTGTTGTTTGCACATGAATTCCAGCTTGGCAGAAACAAAATACATAATGGTCAAGAATGGTATGAAGATCTTTTTGGCCACGCTTTGCCACTGTTTCTTCCTGAACCAAATTTAGGCTGGTAACACACCACCACCAGGACTATGTACATACCAATATTCATTTTCTCTGCTTAAACATCTGCCAGCATCAGTGCTGAACACTTAAGTCTAATTCAAAACCTATTGATGCTGATGGCGTCAGTCTACCACCATCCCAGGACCATTCAGGCTTCAAGAGTACAAGCAGCAATGCTTAATTCAATATTTTGGGGGTCACAAATAACTTTCTGCAGCAAATAGAGAGAGACGTGCTAGAACATGCACATAGCACAGGAAGGCTTTAACCTTTGGGCTAAATTCTGCTGCTGCTGTTTACACACAGGCCCCAGCAAAGCTTCAGTGTGCAGCAAACACACAAGGGAAGCTGGTTGTTTGCGTGTGCCTCCATCAGCTGATTTCCAAGACAGCACTCACGAGGCCCCCTTCAATTTACATCACGGCAAGGTGTCACTGCAAGTGACAAGAGGGAAACAGATGCTTTAAATGAGAAAATCTGTGTAAATAATTATGCCTGAGTTACATCGGTACAAACCCATAGACACGACTTTGTCAAGGGAATCTTTAGCACTTAAAGCAATGCATGAGAAAGTATAGAATCAGGCTAGATTGTTTCATCATAGGTGGAGGGTATTCAGCTAAAGGGAAGGGAACCCCCACCCCAACTTTGAGCATCTCTTTCAGGGCCAGCCCACATCATTTTGGCACCTGAGGTGGGGAGCTCAAATGACATGCCCAGGCCCCCTAGCTGCACTAGCAGCAGACACAATTTTCTACACTCTGGGTCCTAGAGGCACCCCTCCCCTGCCAGTCTTGCATCTGAGGCCCTGATCTCTTTCCCTGTGAATAAAGAAGATTTGCTCTGGAAATCACTAAGATATTAGGGCCATTTTAAAAGCAACTGTTCAGAGCAGAACTATATCCGATCCCCAAAGGGCCTAATCCAAAGGGCAGCGGAACCATGATATTCAGTTTTGGGCTGAGGTCTGCATTTTAGTTTCTGCGCAAGAAGGGGGGGGCAGTTAGGATGCATCCAATCATCAGGGGTTTCCTGTCACACACTATGGATTAATACTGGATCATCATTCTCTCTCTGTCTCTCACACACACACACACCCCACCCCCCTCCCGGCCCCTCCATGACACAGGGACAGTGGGAGGCAAGACCCACCGTTAAGATTAAGCTCTTCCATCACTAATAGGAAATTGAAAAGGAATTCAAGCAAGTTTCACATTAAGGCACTTGGAGCAGGACCTTCAGGACACTTGCTGCTGGTTATGTAAATGAGAAATTCATATCTATCAACTATGCAGCATTCAGGGCTAGGAATGTTAGTTCATGACTGTTTAAATGATTAACTGATATACCTGGGCTTATTGGTTAACCCAAATGACTACATGCACCTCCACCCCCCACCGCTTGCTGCAAGGGGCAGCAAGGGGGGGCAGGCAGGCAGAAGCCAGTGCTTGGGAAGAGGGGTGACTGGCTTAACACCTGGCTTCCCACAAGCACTGGATCCCACAGGGCTGCTTGTCTCCCCACTCCTGTGCTGCTGCCTTGGATACACGCCTGCCCCTGTCCCCACCCAGTGCTGTCCCTGTATCAGAGGCAGTAGCATAGGGTGGCAGGGGGCTCCCTGGGAGTGGGGCAGGGAATTAGGAGCACAGTGACTGCCACCCCCACCGAGTATTTTAGTAACTGTACAACCCATCAGAAATGTGTGGCTACCCGATTATTATAACAGATGTTATTTAATATCCCTAGTCAGGACATTAGCTCATTTGAAGTAAGGTTCTAACATTCTGGACTTTTTAGCTTAACCAATACAAAAGACCTCTGAACTAAAGTTAGAAAAGTGAATTCCAATAGCTCCAGCTCATTAAATCTGCACATCTTCCTTGCACTGACCCATTAAAGGGCCTTCGATATTAAACTCATTACTGTCCTTGTGGGACCAGGCAGCAAGAGAACGAAATGCTGTTAACGCATCACCTTGGCTTCTTAGACAACGTTTCATTGACAGAGACAGCTGTGATGTCTCAGATATTACAGCAACGAGTGCAATAAAAACATCCATGAATAAGGCTTCCTTTAATAACCTGAGAGAGATGACACATTTGCAATAATGAGTTTACAAGGTATTTAATATTTTAGTGCCCTAGAAGAAAATTACTACAGCTAGATAGTGTCGAATGAATCTAAGGTTTAAAATTTCCATTGTCTTTCAGTAAGACTAAGACAGCTGAAAATCTCCTTTAAAAAATGGGCCTTTTGAACTTGTATTCTCTGTGCAAGTTTTTACATGATTAAATTCAGAAAAATGTAATTTTATTGGACAACCAAATGAACGTTTTTGCAAACAAATCCTAAATGAAAGAATTGTTGCCCATGTGATTCAGTTAGTGGTTCCAGTAGGTCAGCAAGTCATAATCTATGTAGCCCTCTACTGTTTTACAGAAAGGAGAGGGAATATCAGTCCTTAAGTACAAGACAGGGAAATGGAGGCACAGGAAGGTTAAACTAGTTGCTTAGAAGCAAAGAATGAGTCAGTGACAAAACCTGATAAAAAAGCTGCATCTGCCACTTGATAGTGAAGATCACCATCTCCTGGACTTTGCTGTTATCTGAAGAAATGGGCTGTGCCCACAAAAGCTCATGATACCATCTACACGTTTGGTTAGTCTTTAAGATACTATTTGTTGTTTAAGTTTTTCACGGTCTCGGTTTGTAAAAAAGATCTATGGCCCCAGCTTGTGTGCAGGCAGCAGGTGGGGATTAGAATTTAATCAGCCGCAATCTGGGCATGACCAAGATGCTCCAATGAAAGCGCAGCCACAGGAGCATGTTCAAGTGAAAGTATGGCAATGGCAAGAGTGCTGGGACAGAGCTACCTGCACAAGGGGAGTAGCTAACTGTGGTGGGAGGGAGTCTCCAAGCACTTTGCCCAGTTTACACAGTGTTTTGCAGTGCTGTAACTTGCTGCACTTGGGAGATGTTTTTTGTTTGTTTTTACACCCAGAGTCCAAACATTGCAGTGTAGACTAGGGCTATTAAAATGAGTGTAATTAACTATGTAACCAGTGATTACATGCGGCATGGCAGTTGGCTCCCTAGGAGCTGCTGTGTTTGAGGAGCCAGCTTTTAAGCCTCTATCAGAGGCAGCAGTGTGGAGTGGCAGGTGAACCCCCAGGAAGCTGGTGCGGGCAGGCAGCCAGATTTTAAGTCAGCTCCCTTCCAAAACCCCCTGCCACCTACCACCTCTGTATCAGAGACAGCAGAGCAGGGCAGCAGGCGGTTCCCCAGGAGCCGTGCATGCCAGGAGCCTGCGTGTAGCCGAGAGTGTTACCAAAGAACGCAGGCTCATCAGTTAACCGGTTACACTTAGCCGGAGAGTACGTCTACATTGAAACTGAGGTGTGTAATTGCAACATGCGTAGACAGAGGAGAGCTAGAAAAGCTTGTGGCAGCACAGGCTTAAGAATGGCCTGCGCATGCCTGCCTGAAACCCCCAGTAATGACTTGGGCACCTAGCTCACACTGAAGCCCGGGCTACCAAGGAATGGCTGTTTCAGTACAGTCAGGCTGCAGTGTAGATGTAGCCTCAGTTAAACCAATGTTTCTTCAGTAGAATCAAATGTGTTCCAGCCATCAAACAGGCTTGTAACTTTGTCTCATTAGAGCTGAGGTATGCAAGACAACCTGGGCCTGAGCCTCAGCTAGTAGAACTATTTCTTCTGTGACTCAACTCGAGTTGAAAAGCTTCACGTGAGTTTGTCCCCAACTGATTTAGCAGTGGATGTTGGGTATTCAGCCAGGTCACAGGACACTAATCAGGTTTCTCTGAAATAGTGACTTGTGCAAAATCAGGAGAGCTCTTAGAAAACACACACACACACACACACACACACACACTTAAATTCACTTCTACAATCTTTACAAAATTCCCTAGTAGGGAAAGAGAAAGTTGCCTTATGCAGTAAGAGCTGTGCCCAGTTTATCGCCAGTACTAACCCACGTCAGAGGCAAGGAGCAGGATAGAGCCTCTTTCTTGTATGTGAGGGCTTTGATGAAGTGTCCCTGCTTTTGTCAGCTCCAAGGGGTTCCACGGTCTGGGAGGAATCAGTCTGAACCGGCTGTAATGCCTTGTCAAAGAGAAGCATTTTCAGCCTCATCTCCCTTCCCTTCTCTCTCATGCCGTAAGCTTGGAACAGTGAGGGCATTTCTGGGGGATATCTCCCTCACCCAGGCAATGAATACAAGAAGAATGCCCATCAGAAGCTGGCATGGGCTCGCGGCATGCGCCACAGCTTTTGAAACCGGGTGATCCTGGCATAGCTTTGTTAGAGCTACAGCTGTCATTTCTCTCCCCTTTTCTTCTTTTTTTAAAATGAAGCTAACCCAACCACTAATAAACTGAACTATAACTACTGAAAACTATCTAATTAACTACTAAGTATGAACAATCTTGTTTTTAATTCCCCAGAACGTGAAGCGAGGGAACTCACTCCGTCTGCAACCGAGGACGGTTAGGAGGAACTGGTGGCAGCCAGACCGCACACTCAGAAATGGTTCGAATGGCACAAGATGCCCAGCGTGCATGCATGGTCCGGTGCACCACTACTGAAAAATCTCTGATCTGTGGTGCTGGGACAAGCCTGACACCTACAGTGGAGCACTCACAGGGACATACATCTTGAAGAAGAAATACCGTCTGCTCTATTTTGAAGATTTAAAATTCCCTGCCTGTCCACAGCCTGTATAAACTCTCAGATTCATATTCACCCACACCCCCTTAAATCAATTCCATTCTACTCCAAGTTTTCTGTTTACAGTCTTAACAGGGCCATCATTTCCTTGGGAAGTTACTTTAGATTTGAAGTCGGTGACAAACCTAAAGGAAATGTTATAGTTTAGGACTCAGTTAATCCCTCCTGGCTTCTTTTAATCAGCATATCAGTTAATCCATTTGTTTCCAGCACATACTGAGAGAATCAAGAAAGGAGGGCAGCTGTCCTTTCCTCAGCTAGTAACAGAAAGATGATAGTAAAACACAAACTGGAGTGTACAGAAACTCCTCCTGAGCAGCATTTTCCATGATTTCTGCACCCTGAGAAGAGTAAAATCGGTAGTCGAGACAGTGACACACGGGCTAGCAAAATGGCACCAAGAAATTTGAAATGTGCCCAAAAGCTGAATTCTGGGTCAAAACCTCCTCTGAGTTGCCATGTTCGTGGAGTGCAAATTCATCCATGTAACAAATGAATAGACATGGAATGGCCAACAGACACAGGGAAGAAACTTCTTTTAAAGAGTCCCTGTTAGAATGAGTGGTGAGGAGTCCTGCGGCACCTTATAGACTAACTGAAGTGTAGGAGCATAAGCTTTCGTGGGCAGAGACCCACTTCATCAGATGCATGTAGTGGAAATTTCCAGAGGCAGGTATAAATATACAGGCCAGGATCAGGCTGGAGATGATGAGGTGGATCCAATCAAGGAGGATGAGGCCCACTTCTAGCAGCTGATCTGGAGGCGTGAATTCCAAGAGAGCAGAATCTGCTTTGGTAGTTAGCAAGCCATTCACAGTCTTTGTTTAATCCAGAGTTGATTGTGTCAAACTTGAAGATGAACTGTAGCTCAGCAGTTTCTCTTTGAAGTCTGGTCCTGAAGTTTTTTTGCTGCAGGATGGCTACCTTTAGATCTGCAATTGTGTGTCCAGGAAGATTGAAGTGTTCCCCTACAGGTTTTTGTATGTTGCCATTCCTAATATCAGATTTGTGTCCATTGATTCTTTTACGTAGGGACTGTCCAGTGTGGCCGATGTATATAGCAGTGGGGCATTGTTGGCACATGATGGCATATATGCATTGGTAGATGTGCAGGAGAATGTACCAGTGACAGTATGGCTGATCTGGTTAGGTCCTGTGATGGTGTTGCTGGTGTATATACGTGGGCAGAGTTGGCACCGAGGTTTGTTGCAAGGATTCGTTCCTGAGTTTGAGTTATTATGGTGCGGTGTGTAGTTGCTGGTGAGAATATGCTTCAGGTTGGCGGGTTGTCTATGGGCAAGGACCGGCCTACCTCCCAAGGCCTGTGAAATCAGATCCGCTACTAGAAGTGGGCCTCATCCTCCTTGATTGGATCCACCTTGTCATCTCCAGCCTGATTCTGGCCTGCATATTTATACCTGTCTCTGGAAATTTCCACTACATGCATCTGACAAAGTGGGTCTTTGCCCACGAAAGCTAATGCTCCAACACTTCAGTTAGTCTAAGGTGCCACAGGACTCCTCGCTGCTTTTGCAGATTCAGACTAACATGGCTACCCCTCTGATGCCTGTTAGAATGGCATCTGCAGGACGAGGATTCTGCCTTACCCGTTGTCATTTCAATGTTTGAGGTTCTGTTGGAGAAACAAGGCCAACTACACTCAGATCTGTGCCTTTGTAGCAAGTTCCTGTCCCTGGCAGCATAACTGTCAACTCCATGGGTGCTCAGCCCACACCAGCCACAGGTGCTTGGTGAGGCCCTGGTGCTAGCTGCTGATCAGCTGTTTGTCCTCCCTCCCACCCATCTTTCCTGTCAACCACCCGAGAGGAACCAGTGGTAGGTGGGCAGGTCTTAGGGGAAAGGGCTGAAGGAGAGAGCAAAAAGAGTGGGGGGGGCCTGAGGAGGAGAAGGAACAGGACTGGAAGAGAGGGGGTGCGTGTGTATGCACGTGAGGGGTAGAGCTGGGATAAAATACCCATCAGAAAAAAACATCAGTGGCTATACCTGGCAACATAGCTCCACCACTGCCCCAGCCAGGACCATACCTGGAACCAAAAGCTGTATGTATGGAGGTGTGCGTGTCAAGAGATAACAGATTATTAGTTTTCATAGTTTATCTGCATGTAAACTGAGGGGTAAGATGATGCACAGTCTCTACAACACCCTACTCGTGTGCTGCATGCCCGTCTCCAGCTTGGTCACTGCCCCTTTCCATCCAGCACCCCTCCCTACCCAGGTTCCCAAAGCGGAGTAGCCAGAGACAACGGACCACATTCCCCTGCTGCAGGAACATTGGGAGACTAGCAGACAGGTCACTGCTACGTGCGGCTCTAGAAGTACGATGCTAGCCCTTTACTTTAAGCCAACAAGGCAAGAGAAGGCTGTGCAAGGCAGATGCAAGCCACATACACTCACAGTCTGTTCTGTCTATCAGCAGCACAGGATTCTCCCAGGGGCAAGATTCTGCAAGTGAACACTAAGGAGTTGGAGCTTTGATCATTTATAGAGGTACAGCAGGAACCCTTCCCTCTATCCAGCTTCAGGACCATACTTGCAGGAGTTTAAAGGTAGGCTCTGTCGATGCTGTGAAGGTTTGGCAACAAAAGTGCTGCTGACACATCAAAGTCACCAAAAGTGAAAACTAGTCAAACCAATGTTTCTGCCTTCCGTTGTCAACATTTCATGGCCATGTTGCTCGATCTGTCGATAGGGTACTAACCCAGCAATGTGGGTAGGCAGAGCTGCTTGGCAAGCTCTCTCTGCTGAGGAATGCTGGGCTGCGTTGACAGTCTCTGTGCCCTGCCTGCCGCTCTGTTCCTAGTATGTCAGAATAGGAGCAGTCCAATGGTTTGCTCAGTGTTCCCTAAAGGAAGAAGCTCACTCAGCTATCATACATGCAGGAGCTTTGAAAGGGGAGGACTGCATGGCTGCAGGACAGCAGAGATCACAAAACACTGAACACAGCCAGCAGGGCAAAGCATTGTGGGACATTGGCAGAAGCCAGTTCTCTCAAAACAGCCAGCAGAGTCCATACTGGCTCTGTTGACAATAAAGGGAGGGGAAAAGATAAGTGTCTTGCAAGGTTGGACTTTTTTTGTTGCTGAAAGTAGGTGTTCCCCACTCCCCCAAAACCTTAAAAAAATTGTACTGTAATATAAATGCTCTTGCTGTTTTGTCACCAAAACTTGCCTTTTGGTGACCAAACATGCCAGCATAGACAAGGCCAAAAACTACTGCCAGTACTAATTTCCACTTTATACTGTCCCACCCCCCCCCCCCCCCCCCTCCAAAAAGGGATGTTTTGAAGTCATCTCACCTAGGAGACCTAGAACAAACTGAAACCTACATAACTGAAGCAGGAAACTAAGCAAGACATGAAAACAGGAGTAATGTGGTCAAACGAATGTCTGTAAAATGAAAGCAGCTTGCATCTTTAAGACTCATCCTAAATATAGCGTCAGCAGGAGTTCCTAAAATAAAGCCAACATGATACTGAGGTAAGTGCTCTGGTTATCTACTAGTCCATTTTGCTCAGCTTGGCACAGTTTATTAGAGCGTTTGTTTGTAAGTACACTTTACCCAGAGCTAGTTTCAAACAGCCCTCCTACCGCTCCTGTATATTAGGTCAACTGATAAGTGACAGACTAGAATGATATTGAACAGAACTATTAGGTTAGAACCATCTACTTCTGGCTGATAAACTAGGGTTCTGTTCTGTTTCAAATTCAGCTGTATAAAGTGGTAATGTATCCATTGCCAGATGCCCAATGAACAAGTGGGCAGAGTAGAAACCACAGCAGGATTCAGCTGGAACAGTAAAGTATAAAAATGGATAGAAAGGCAGATTGCTTTTCCTTTAAACTATTCACATATCTATAAACAGCAGAGAAAAGTGCCGTAAGGGACACAGTAAGGAAAACAATCTGACAAGTGTGTAATAGGTTCATGGGATGGTCAGAGAATGGCTTGCTAATCACCATTTAAAAAAAAAAGCCACAATAACCTTCCATAACACCAGACTGAAATTGATTCAATCAGTATGACCGAGAAGGGTACTGAGAAGCCTAATGACACTGAAGAGTGACAGAAGCGGCACCTGCTCCCCTTAGTGAACCATTCCATACCCTTAAACTTGTGCACACACTGAACCCTCACTGGAATTTCCAAACGGAACAAAATGAATGAGATGAATAGGCTGGCAACTCTTCTTTTTTCCCCAGGAGTTCTGATAATTATCATAGGGCCAAACATGTCAGTGTTAACTCAAACAAGCTTCTTTGGACAATGGGACTGAGGTGTGGGAGAAGATTCACTCTCCACACCAAACAGGATGAAATTCTTTGGAAAGTTAAGTGTACACCCAGCAACTTCCTCTGTGCAACAAATGCTGTAACTGTAGAGAAAGCAAAATAATTTACAGTTTAATATTAATCTTCAGACAACCATCACAGACACCTATGGACAGCACATAGCATTAAGATATTGAACAGTTATTTACCTTTTTACAACTAAAATCAGGTTAAGATACTAGGCTGCTACTATTATGAATGCTTTGCACGGCAGACAGCATATCTGCAGCAATAAGGTAGTCTGGTCCCTGCAAAGTGCCTTTGAATAACCCAAGAGCCTAGAAAGTGCTTATATTTTTGTTTGTACGAGCCCTGTGCTCTGTAGTTTGTTGCTGTGAACAAAAGGTCAGAAGGTGTAATTTCTACTCCCAGCTCAACAGCTTTCAGGTAACTCATCCCTTTGTTATGACTTGCGAGCTATACAGCTCTCCTAGGAGGATGACTGGGAGGAACTCTTGCAGAACTACTGTGCAGAAGAGTCAGTCAGAAGCTCCACTCCGAACAGTGTAACCTTTCCGTACTATAGTAATGAACTTCTCCAGGCATCTTTTACAAACGGACTACAAAATCAGAATGTAAAAAACTTTCATGATAGGATTCATTTTTCATTTTAACAGCAGAGGGCAGGTTTACTCTATGACAGACAGTTCAATGTTTGCAAACACCGTTCTTTTCCTTGCCTATCAGGAAACCCCTCTCCCATAGTTGCAATTAAGGGCTGCAGAATTCAGTGTTAACATGTTTCTTGTTCCTCTAATTTTTAAAATAAAGAAAACTGTATCGTGACCATTGGAAATAAATAATAAAAAAAAAAAAGACACCCACGCACCTTAATAGGATTCCGTCATTATGATGCGATTTCAGGGAAAAAAAAAGCCACCTCAATCCTCAGCAAACATACAACTCTCCGGATCAAAGCAAAGATCACGTTTCATTATGATACTTTCAATAATCTCACATTCCAAAAAGCACAAACACTTTTTTTTTTTTTTACAAACAAGTGCTGGCTGGAGTTAATAGGTTGAAGGCACTGTCAGAGCGAAACTTGGGTTATCCCACTGAAAGTGATATAAAAAGGAAAAGGCTGGCCTGTGAATTGATTGGGCCTCTTAAGAGTTCCCAGACATTAGTCTCTTTGTAGAGCAGGGCTTGCATGCATGGGCTCTCGAGGGATCTGTGTGGGGGGAAAAGGGGTGCACCTGGCTCCATGCTCCTGAAAGGGGTGGAGCCTCAGGCGGAAGGAGTGAAGCCAATGGCAGTCAATACTTAGTACCACCTAGAGAGCCCCTATGCCCTCTTTCAGCCCATTGAGCTCTGCTTTACTGTGGCATCAGCAAAGCAGAATGACCTGGGGCCAGGGTGCTCTACCTGCTACCACAGTGAAGGCAAGCACAGTGGACGGGAGAGGGTGGTATGGCAAAGCTGAGCAGGCTGCCCAGTCACTCCAGCACCGGACAGCAGTGGGAGTGGGGGACCGTGACCTTTGCTGCCACCCCACACCAGTTCCCCCCAAGTAATCTCCCAGGCTGCCTTGAGACAATTGAGGCAGCCACCACAGAGCCTCCCGTTCCACCCTGAATCGCCCCATGGCTTTAACACTTAAACCTAACAACCATACGGGGCCAGAACAAAGGTCCATCTAGTCCAGTATCTTGTCTGACAACAGCGGCCAGTGCTGGATGCCAGAACAGGCAACCATCAAATGATCCCTCTCCTGTCATCCATTTCCAGCCTCTGGCAAATGGAGGCCAGAGACATCACCCCTAGCCATCCTGGCTAAGAGCCATCGATGGACCTAACCTCCATGAATTTTTCTATCTAGTTCTTTCTTGAACCCTGTTAAAGTCCTGTTCTTCTCAAACTCCCCTGGCAAGGAGTTCCACAGGTTGACTGTGCGCTGTATGAGGAAAAAAAATAAATCTTCCTTTTGTTTGTTTTAGAACTGCTATTAATTTCATTTGGTGACCCCTAGTTCTGATGTTATAGGAACAACAACTTTTTCTTATTCATTTTCTCCATACCTGTCATGATTTTATAGACCTCTATTATATCCTCCCATAGTTTCCTCTTTTCTAAAATGAAAAGTACAGGTCTATCTAATCACTTGTCATGGGGCAACTGTTCCAAGCCCCTAATCATTTTTGTTTCCTGTTTCTGAACTATTTCTAATGCGAAGATAATTTTTGAGATGAGGCGATCACATCTGTACGCAGTATTCAAAATGTGGGTGTACCATGGATTTATAGAGCAGCAGTAAGATATTCTCTATACCTTTAAGGATTCCTAACATTGTTTGACATTTTGACTGTTGCACATGGCGTGGATGTTTTCTGAGAACTATCCACAATAACTCCCAGATCTCTCAACTCAGTAACAGTTGAGACCCTAAGTAGTCAATGAGTATGGAGGAGGAATCCCTCTCAGAAGTAGCCCCTCCACATTAGGGTTGAGCTGCCAGGATGGTGGAGGAATTTACCTTGCCTCTTGTGTCGCTACTCTGGGGACAAGAGACTTGGAGCAATTCTCCACAGAGTATGCAAGTGCACCCTTTCTTGTCCCCTACTCCCACATACCCATGATCTAGCAAACAACAGTAGAGGGAAATTATATAGGTTCTCTTAAATCCACTATTCAGATTACATTAAATGCTGAAATATGGAAGTTTACTGTCAGCTAGGACTGCCAGTTTTGGATGGGCAGATTCCTGGAGTTCACAGCAATTTTTAATGAAAGATTCATCTTTAATTCTAGAAGGTTGGCAGCCCTATTGGCACCGCAGAACAGGTTGCACTTGCTCTGCTTTACCTAGCTTTGCATTTTGTTTTCAGTGCAGTACAAACCGATACTTTAAGGGCTAGACTCGGCATCAAACAATTTTTGCTCTTTTATTAATCTGACATTATTACAGGCTACCAAGACCTGTGTCAATTAAAGTATTAATTTTCTGTTGCTAAAAATACCATTAATGACCTGGGAGGTCCAGGGGATTAGGCCCTGGGTGGAACCAAGTCACATATTGCAAATGTCATGGTATAAGCCATCACACCCGAGAGTTGGAAATAGAGCCTTAAGCTCCCTCCTCCTGGCACCCAGACATCTATTTGAGCTAAAGGGAGAACACTTTTGGAATACATATAGCGTATGGTAGCATGGGAAACAGGGCATACAAGTCTCATGTCAGACACATCATCTTACTGTATAACGAAGCATAAGCTTTTGCTGATGCAACAGCTGCATCTGACAAAGTGGATCTTTGCCCATGAAAGATTAGACACAGCCTAACAGATTTATTGGAGCATAGACTGGCAAGTTTTTCTGCAAAATCAGCTGCTTTTGCGGAAAAACTTGCCAGCTGTCTACACTGGCCACTTGAATTTCCGCAAGAACACTGACTTCCTACTGTCTGAAATCAATGCTTCTTGCGAAAATACTGTGGAGACAGGACTGCGTGTGAGAGTCAAAGCCTCCATTTTGTAGTCTCCAAATAGCCCCAGGCTCGCTCTCAAAAGCTATGGGTCCACTGGTGGTGCTGGATGCAGCCTGACACAGCTGGCGGAGCTTGTCTCAGTAGAACAATTCACCCAGATACTCACCTGTGACATGCTATGGTCAAAAACAACACACACATTGATTAACAGCCCCACACATGTAGCTTAGTAAAACTGTTTGACAAAATGCTGAAAGACATTACAGAAGTTTGCTATGTCAGACCCTTGCCATTGAGACCAACAACTTCCCCCATTATTACATGCCATCTGAGATATCCTACAAGCTTTCACTGAATTCTCATTTTGAACTGCTATATGAAAGACTGTCTTAGCATCCTGAGCTTCCCCTGGGATTCTGAAGGAAACTATTGTAATCCAGTATGTCCTTCAAGTGCGTGAAAGGGTTAAGTCTTCATGTGGTCTCTTACAAGGGAACTTGCTATGAGTCCAAACTAATCATTTGTGTGTCTTTTAGGCCTGGTGTCCAAGTGCTCTTACCAGTATCAACTCCAGACTCTAAGATGTTAAGGACCATTTGAGGTCGTAAGACAAGTTGAACCAATGGACTCAGATCGGACATCCAAGAATGGGCTATAGTTGGGTCTCTTTTTCCCATGTAAACCTTTTAAAGACTGGAAGGACAGAGGGACACCCCCTCCCCCGGCTTATCCTGGTGAGCCAGGTTCCCACACACCTATGACCCAGAATTCAGAGGTCATACAGATGGGTAAATCTCCAATCTGAGTATAAAGCAGATGTTATATCAAGGCTTTTATCTTTATCCTGGCTATTTTCAGCTCTATTTGGAGAAATCTAACTGACCTGTCCCCAAAACAGCCACAGAACAGGTGGCACTGGAGACTCCTCAGCCCCTTCCAGACAATTTCTCATTTTCCAATACTAGATGTGACTGGAGGAGTGCCATTGTGCTAATACCAAAACCAGACAGCATCACACGTTTGTTAATTTTAAGCTTTCTAATGAGATATTAATTTGATGCTACCTTGCGCTAGGAGGGACAAGTTGCTGGAATGCCCCGGTGCAGCACATATATTACCACCTTGGCTCTTAGAAAAGGGCAGTGGCAGATCCCTTTGACACCCCCATGTTCTCGGGGGAGGTTGGAGACACTCTTTACCAGTCTCAATGTTAAAATGGATGATGACTAGACCTTCCTCCCCAAAAGGTCCAGACGCTTACTATCCCCGTCTCCAAAGGTGTTTTTATATTGCGGCGCTTTGGCTCTTTGTTGCGCCGTGTCGACAACGAGGGTGTTAGGCTTTGGATGGTTAAATAAAAACTCCATGCCTTTTGCCAGTATAAATATACGTTGTCAGCCTTTTTATTTGTCGCTAGAGTGGAGACGGGTGTTTGCCATATATCGTTGGCCACTTCTAGGATTGCCTCGTCGCATGGTAGAGCCACCTTTGATGTTTGTGAAGGCTGTAGATTTCTTAGGAGATGGTGCTGCTTCTGCTGGACCTCTGATCGCGGCACCTTTTGGCTGTCAGCAATCCTTCTAAACAGCTCCAGAAATTGGCGTAAGTCGTCTGTGGGTGGGGAGTCTTCAGGGAAGACAGCATCATCGGGTGAAGAGGAAAAGATGTCTGCAGCAGAACGGTCTTGTGGTTCATCTCTGTCCAACAGCTGTCCCTCTTCTGGCTCAGACTGATGTGTTATGGTTGGCTGGTTCCCTGTGGGCGGTCTCACTGTGGAGGGAAAGGGAGAGTTTTGTCACGGGTTGCATGTGTCCGATGATAGGACAGCGACTTGAGTGAAGTAAGGTCTGGTGAGTGAGAGAAACGGCTGTCATGACAACTGTGTCTATGCTGACGGTCGTAGTAGTGCGGGGAGTATCTGTGGTGATGGCTGTGTCTGTAAATCTCTCAGTACCTGGAGCTGGTGGAAAGTGTGGGGGACCTCAGTGATCTGGATCTACCCTGTGAGTGCACCAGAAAGGGTGATGGATAACTGTGCCGATGGTAGTATCTGGGAGAAGGAGAGGTACTTGGTGAGTATTGGTGAGTTCTGGATGGAAAGTGGCCTGAACGGATTGACGGAACTGGAGAAGATGAAAGGTGGTTCCGAAGAGAACACAGCCTGTTCCGGAGTTGGCGATGGGTTTGGTAACTTCTGCATTTCCCGATGTGCTTTGGTCAGTGCCAGAGAGTGTTGTGTTGGTGATGACAGCGGTGTCGACGTGGGAGCCAGTGCCATCCGGGTAG
This sequence comes from Pelodiscus sinensis, assembly GCF_052426305.1. Taxonomy (NCBI): domain Eukaryota; kingdom Metazoa; phylum Chordata; order Testudines; family Trionychidae; genus Pelodiscus; species Pelodiscus sinensis. Next base: position 12,708,843 of record NC_143058.1, on the reverse strand, counting down.
TTGCATGCGATGATCGTGCCGTGGTCCGGTGGCGCGCCATTGTCAGCTGGTTCACTGGTGCCGGGGTAGCCGGTGCCGCATGAGTCAGTGCCGATGTGTGCAGTGCCGTCAGTGTGGGATCCGGTTCTGGTGCCAGGCTTGGTGCCAGTCTGGTCTGCGTGGCCATTACCAGTTGTACTGTCAGTGCCAGTCTTGGTGCTGACGCACTGCGGTCTTGCTTATGTTTGTCTGGTCAGCAGGCTGGAGTTGTGCCCGAAGTGGCCGGTTTGCCTCCCATGCTCACACGGATTGCTGGCAGGGAGCCAGAGGGAGAAGGCCTTCTCTTAGAATGCATCGCCTTCAGAGAAGGACGATGCTTGGCTGCTGGTAGTGATTGAGAAGGGCTGGGGGAGTCCATTTGTGGCTGGAGCGCCTTATCAAAAAGCAGCATTTTCAGCAACATCTCCTGGTCCCATCACACTTGAGTGGTAAGCTTCAAGCAGCGGGGACATGTCTGGGGACTATGTCCCTCACCCAAACACCTTATGCATGATGCATGTCCAGGGCTGGATTTGGGAGGGGGGGGGGGGCTAGCCAGGCAGCTGCCCGGGGCACCAACTTATGGGGGGGGGGATGCCTGATTGAAATGGTAAGGGGTGCCGCATGCCCGGAGATGGGGCCGCACATGCGTCACACGCCCGCTGCCCGGGGCGCAACCAAGGGGTCTATCTGGCACGGTGCGTGCCCATCAGACGCGGGCATTGGATTGCATCATGTGCTGCACTTTTTGAAGCCTGGTGATCCCAGCATGTCTTCCTGAAAAACGTCCTTGTTTTTGTTTTTCCTTTTTTTGTTTGTTTTCAAAGTGAACGTGCTGAACTATCTACAATTACTAACTAATAACTAGGTGACAACTACTAAGTATTTATGATGTTTTTGTCTCCATTCCTGACAGGATTAACACGAGAAGAGCTGGTTAGGAGGAACTGGCGGGAGCTGGACCGTGTGACCAGAAACGGCACAAAAAGCTGCGAGATGACCGACGTGCATGCGTAGTCCGGCAGACAACTGCTAAAAGATCTGCGATCTGTAGTACCGGGACAAGTCCAATTCCAGCAGTGAAGCACCCATGGCGACACTTATCGAAGAACACCACATTCCCCTCAGTTGAGGTAGAAACACACCTGTGAAGCAAGACCAGTTCTATGCGTGACAACCACAGGCCTCGTGTTCAAAGGCAGCTGTTGCAAGAGAAGTCTCCAGTTGTGGCTTGGTGAAGGGGACCTCTGCACACACTGCATGAGGTTGTACCATAAGTTGAGGGAGTGCAGGGCTGCCAGCAGCCGAGTGACCAGCCCGTTGAGACAGGCTCAGGAGGACTCGAACACCACTACCAGCCATGCCTGAAGTGGGAGGAGGCATAGACGAGCACGATGGAAGATACGGGTCTAGGCCATGTGTCCGAGGAGCTTCGTGCAGTTGTGCACTTTGTTGAAGCCCAGCGATGCCAGCAATGACCTGGAATCAAGCAGGGCCTCAATGAACTCAGTTCTTCGAATGAGAAGAAGAGTGAACTTCTGCACATTGAGGACAAGACCCAGTCAGGAAAACATGCCCGACCAGCTCCATGTTCTAGACCACTTGCTCCTGAGACTTGCCCTTGGTGAGAGATGGCAGTGGCACCCCACCTTGGAGGATACAAACCCCTTTTCAATCTATTACAGTTATGGGCTCCCACCCCACCCAGACAATATAGCTGTGCCCACAGCCTACATGTCCCTTAGCCCACGCTGCCCCTCAGCCCACTGGGGACCTGCGGGCTGAGGGACTTGCTTGCTGCCAGCAGGGAGATGCTCAGCTGCTTCCTGAGCTGCGGGATGCAACATGGGCTGAAGGATGTACTGGCTGCGAGAAGCTCTGCATGGCTCCCCCGACAGTAGCTGACATGATGGGTACCGGTAGGGAAAATCTTTGATGGCTATGCGCACAGGTTTGAGTGATTGTTAATGTGCATTCTAAGAAAAACAAATTTTGAAATAAAAAGGAACTACCTTTCCTTGTCCTGATCTATGTATCACGTGCATCCCTCATGTCAGCCCGTGCGCCATAGGTCTAGTTCCCAGCTAAAAGGTTTACACATTTGAATTAGGGATGTTAACATGTGTTTATTTTGTTAAACTAATCAAGCTCTCTGCAAGCACAGGCTCCTGCCTCCCCACCATCCCTTACACTTGTGCCTCTGAATGGCAGCAACATGGGGGGGAGGGGATAGGAGGGAAGAAGGCACACTTAGTGTAAACATATCTATCCATTAATCTTCATGACTATCACATCCCTAGTTTGAATGCAATGAGCACATACTATTCTGAGACTTGTCAGAGTAGACGTATGGATTTCAGAGGGGTAGCCATGTTAGCCTGTGTATGCAAAAAACAGTGAAGTGCTGAGGTACCTTAAAGACTTAACTTAGGTTTATTTGGACATAAGCTTTTCTGGGTAAAAGCCACTTTGTCAGCCCCATCTGACTCCTCTCTTCATACTCATTGCACACTGTAGTGACATTTAAAAGGTGGGGTTTTTGCCCCCAAACGAATCCTCACAACATACGTACAAACATTACTTACTGGCTTTTTTAAAATGCCAAACACACACTAATAAAGTGCAATTTAACCTAAACGATAACGACTGTATAGCCTTAGGCTACTTTTGAAACTTTATGACTCAAGATTTCCTTTAGGCTACATTTCTCCAAACTGATACTTATTGAAGCCACTGAGTAAAATATCTGTGTTCCTGGTCAAGTGCCATGACATTTGATCTAAGTATCATGTAATTGACAATCAAATAATCAATGCATTTTTGTATCACCTATTCGATTAGTCGATAGGGCGGCACTGCCCTTTTAAACACCGCTGTGGTGTTTCAAAGCAGCTGTGCTGCACAAAGCCTAGTGTCAGCTGGAGAGTCCCCAGCTGACCCCAGGCTCCAAGCAGCGCTGCCTCTTCAAGGTACTCCCCCCCCTCCTCCCTCAGTGCTGCCTCTGAAAGGCATCTCGGGGGGAGGCGGGAAGAGGAGGAGAGGAATTGACTAGTTGACTATCATGTTGATTATCTCATAAGCAAATGCTTATGGGATAGTCAACTAGTCCTTAACATCCCTCATTTGATCAGGTTGGTTTAAGTATTTTTCGTGCAAAAGGACAACCTACTTGATATTGGAGTTCTAATTGTGGCTTTCCCAACAACATGCTGCCAAAGAGACAGACATGCGATTCATCTTTGTTTGTTTTCCCTGGAAACACTTTGGAGCAGGGACTGTCTCTTAGAAGCTTTATATAGTGCTTGATAAGTTAAACTATCATAGCCAACAGTCCTATTAACATCTACAGCTCTTAAACACTGGTTTGATTCTTCTGACACGAGTGTGAATTAGGGATGGCTCCACTGTAGTTAAGTTACATTGGAATAAAGCTAGTGCAAAGACAAGAAGTCAGGTCCACTTAACCACATAAGCCTTCTCTGAAATAAAGGCCAGTTTAGTGTAGTTGTCTTAGCACTGCTGTTGGACGGAAGCACATTTAAACATTCATACAACTACAGCTTAAAAAGCCTGCTTGCTGTGAGAAAGATCAAAATGTAATCTGTTTTTATTGTTGCTCTAGGATTTAAGGTTTTGTTTTTAAGAGCATTGCTGTCAGCACAATACAGCTAGCAGTCGATGTTCCCTCTAGTTTTTTCCATCCCTGTGGGGAATAAATTGTGTGCTCTCAGGGATATGCAGGTGTGCACTACTAGTAGAAACACATGCTGCGAGCTGTGGGTGCTCTGCTAAGTAGCCGTGCAGCATGTGACTCTTTCCTGGGCGACTGCCCAAATATTCAGCTTGCAGGGAGCACTGCTAGCAGTTTGTACAGGTTATTCTGAATAGATCCATGTACTATATGGATACAAAGTTTTTTTTTGAAAGACATTTTAAAAGTAAGGAACATATTATCGGGGGGGGGGGGGGAGAAGATAGCACATGGTTGTCTACCTCCATGCTTGTATTGGGGTCAAGGTCATCACATTCCGATTCCTCGGAGCTGTTTGTCTCCTTGTTTGGCAGCATGAAGAGGAAGAAAGAAGTACAAGGTTAGAACACATTTGTTAGGCTGAGAGCAATTGAAAACTTGCGAGCAGCATGGAAATGTGTACTGGTAAAGGAAATGCTTCAAAACCAGGAAACCAACAAAGGCAGCAACATGCTGTTATGAAAGGCCAGGTAATAATTTTGCAACAGTTGTTTAAGTAATAAGAAATTATGGAAGGAAGCAATAGAAAGAACCACGTACATCTGCCAAGCTGGAACAGCTACTTCTTCGCATCTAATTCTTCGATAGTTTTTAATGTCGGCAAAGTGGGTGTAAAATGCAACCAACAAAAGGTCCTCTTCACACTCCATATGTTTCAAACACACAGTTTGATACATTCACTTAGATCACACACTTTACTGACTAGGAATGGAACTAAACATGCATAAAGTGCCGTCCTGAACTGGGACCTGGGTTTTGTTTGTTGCATAAAATTTTGCTATAAGAATTTGCTTCACCTTGTTGGAGAATGAGCCCTCCATAGGTGCTAGGGAAGCTTCTTTAGCTTTTATGGACATTTGTGCTATGTATTAGAACATATTAGTTATATAGCTATAGCAGAAGATGGATCTTAAAATGATAGTATGGGAAAGCTTAGGAACTAAAATGCATCCTTTTAGCACCCCCCCCCCCCACCACACACCAGGATCTAGGCCAGTCCCCCCTTTTCTAATATGGAGGAAAGAAGCAGTTGACAAACCTCCCAACACTTGGCTTGGACCCAAAAGTTGAAAACCATCATTAGCCTTAAGATAGAAGGTGAAATTCTGGCCCTGTTGAAGTAAGTGGCAAAACTTCCAGTGACTTCAGTGGTACCAGGTTTCACTCTGTGCTTTCACAGGCCCTTTGCCTCGGTATAGCTGGTGACTGAGTGCCAAGTTTAGTAAAGTTTGCTCCTGCCCACAATTTGCATTTCGACTGCACACATGAGTAGTCTATGTAAATGAGAAATACTTACTTGCAGTTTGGATGCCAGGAAAAAACCCAAACACAAAGGCTGCATTTTATTTTGCATGCAAAATCCTGTAACATGGGAACTACCCCCAAAAATGATATAAACAAAAATCAAAGTGTCACCCCCATCTCTCCAGAGAAAGAGGATACCAGAGGGGGTGAGGAAGATGGGAAGCAGGAGAGTGGCCCACAGCTTTGGATGGCCTTACTCACTTTAACAGAGACTTTGGTGCCCAGAATATCCTTGGATTTACGTGGCCCATTGGCTTCATTTTTGCCACTGCTCTCCTTTTCCGCCCGCTTTCTCATGCGCAGGGTATGCCATGAACATGACTTCCTGTTGTACCAAAAAATGCACCAATCAAATGGCAGATCATGGCAGGGAAGAAAGGATGTGGAAAGGGGACCAGCAGCCACATTTGAGTACTGCAATTTCCTAGAAAGTAAGAGTCACCAGCAATGCAGCTATTTCAGTTTCAGCAATATTAGAAAACCATTTCAGCAGTTCTACTAGCAAATGTTCTACTTGCTGTTTTAATACATTAAGTAAAAAAGCCAGTTCCCTAAATCAACTGGGCTGTCTCAACTTCAGATAATCTGTCTTGAGGGACTTCAGCAATGAAGGTTTGTGACAAGTGCAAGTGCTAAAACATCAATCCAATTAAAAAAATCTCGTCTATTCAAGCAGTGGAAAGGATGCAGATATGATGGGAATGGGGTCTTAATGGGCTGAACTGATACAACAAGCCCAAGTGTTCAGAAGTTCTAGGTGGATTCCTGGAGCTGCTAAGCACATGAAATGCAAAAAACCCAACACATAGAAACTAGGTCATTAGGATTTCCAAGAGTAGTAGTTCTGGGAAATAAGCTTTGCTATACTTCTTGGGGTCAAGAATTTCCTGTTAAACACAGTTGCATTTGGTTAATCCAATTGTCTGATGTTTTCAAATCTGTATTTGTTGACTAAACAGAACACCGAATTAGTGATTTCCATTTCCAGCCCATATTTACTGTCTCCATGACCTTGTCCTTGGAAAAAGTTCATGTCACCCTTTAAGAAAAATGTCGTGGAGACCGGAGAAATCATAGATCAGAATAGACATCAAATTAAGAAAGACATCTAATATGTAGTTTGCTTTCACAGCAGAATGTTTACCATTTGAGGCTTTTTTTTTTCTTCATATTCACTCAAAGCACAAAGTTCTCAAAAATGGCAGTGGAATGAACTGGAACCCAGGTTACAAGCATTGCACTATTCTGTCCACCTTTAAGGCATGCAAATCACATCTGAAGCCCAATGTTTGGCTCACGGTCGCATCTATAATACCTGGATACATTTTACAAAGAAAGTTGCATATAATCCAACAATAACCTGATGCCAATAAAATTGGACATTATCTTACATTCCAGAACGGTAGATATTTTGTATTCCAATTCTGAAGTGCTTGCGTTCATTATGCGTTGGCATCAGATTAATATGGTATGTCATGTTAAGATTAAAACTACAGACCTCTTCTTGTGTTGGTGTGTACAGCTGTTAGACTACACTGGTTTATGTTAGCTGAAACTGTCCCAGCCAATTTGAGAGTGTCCACACTACAGCAACACAAAGTCATGTGAGAGAACTAGTTATGGGCATTTGCATTCAGTGAAGAGGAGCACCAGGAAGGAACATTATATAAATGTCTCACATCTCTGCAGTTTGACAGGAAAACTCAGGACAATACTCTCATTTTGGCACTTCTAGGGGATATTCAAATTAGATATGTAATGCAGTGGGGAGTTCTCTCAACACTGCAAAACTCACTAGATTTCAAAAATTTAAACTTCCTATTTAATATGGATCAAGTCAATGATGGACTGACGGGATTCTTTTCTCTTATCCCCAGCTGGCTGGCCTATAACCAGCAAGATCAAACAGAATATGATAAGCGCATACTGTAGCTGCTTTAACATGATTTACCCCATTTTTAAACCATTTATGGTAGTATAGACAAAGCTGTACATCACATCCAAAGTTGGCCATTTGTTTTTTTACAATACACAGAGTTCAGTTAAGCAACCATTTATTCCCAGAGTATGATTAGAGTATTTGAGAGATTTAAATCTCAAAAAAGGGGAGAAGAGAAGTGCAATGTGCTTCATTCACTACAGCGGTTTTTGTTTAGTTCTCTTTGCAGAAGCTTCAATTTACCATTACTCATTGGGGAATCTAATGCTGTTCACAAACAAAGGCACACAATTTCACACCAATGCTAGAAAAGAATGCCACTGAGTCTCTAGCTAACTGGAGGACCTTAGGTTTAGTCTACATTTTATACTGGAGGACCTTAGGTTTAGTCTACATTTTATACAGGTTTTGACCAGGAGCAATCAATCTTGTATAAGAATACAGGTAAACCCAATGTGTGTCACTTCAGCAGAAATCAATTTTCTTAAAAATCGGTCCTTCGAATCTACACCTTGAGGCACTTATGTAACATAAGATTCTTTAGCATCCATTGTACTAATGTTAGGTATTAAAGAAAACAGGTATTACTGAAAAGAGTTGTACCTTCTGTATTTAATACCAAAAGACACTTTCTTGCATTTAGCCATTTCAGATTGACAAATTTCTAAAAATCAGAAAAGAAAAAAAAAAAATCCACACATTTGTTAAAGCAGCAGCAAAACATTGTAACAAAAAGAAAACAAAAGAGGGTCAAACTAGTCCTTTTAAACCTCATTAAAACATGCTCATTGTGAAAATTTATTTTACATATTTAAAATAGTACATTTAAAATTAGTTACATTACAGGTACAATGATGAACATTGCGACTATCCATTATATTGCACAACCTGACTTCATCAATATGGGTTTCTTTAAATAGTGCAAAATATTTTATACAGGAATGTATTTAGAAGGGAGTCTTGCCAACAAAAAATATTTTACAAAAAAGTTACTGTGAACAGAAAAAAAGTCAAAATAAAAAGATACAAGCTGTACAAAGAAATTGCCATAGACAACAAAATCTCTCCTCCTTGAGAAGCAGGCCTCTGTCCAACACAAGGCCTGATTTTTTGCTAAATGCTGTTAGAACCAATATATATATATATATATAAGTAACTTAATACAACATAAATATAAGTCCAGTCCAATCAGGTCCATGTTGATGTAAAATGGATCAACATAAAACATGCCGTTAAATTGTCTAGGATTTTAAATTCTTTACAAAGTATAAACAAACAAAAAAAGCAAACAAAAATAATCAAACCCCGAACTATCCAACATGGATGCCCCATGTTGCGGATTGAGTATTCAAAGTTTGTTCCAATGGCACTGTAGATAAAAAAAAATCAGCAGGAACTCCCTACCACTTTTGTTTTTTTTCTCCTCAAAAATCCACATACTGCTCCTAGGGAAGCCAACATGGCACTTACTTGATGCTTCCGTCGCTATTATCTGAAGTGGATTTAGTGAGGGGAGCCAAGATATTGCCTGGAATCCATCCTTCAGCAGCTGGGGAGTGGTCGTTTGCAGGCTGGTATACCAGGAACATGTTTTGCTGGTTGATGGCAAGGATCTGAACCACCTCGCCCTGATTCACACAGATCTCATTCTCTTTCAGTGCATAGTAATCTTTGATTACCACCATGGAAGAGGTCCCATTGCACCCTGCCAAGTCACTCTGTGAAGGGGACACCACAAATTTTTAGTAAGTGCCTGCTCCTGGGGGGGGAATAGGAGAGAGTTGCCTCTTTCAAGACCCTGGAAGCTGTGCACCTCTATGGCCACACAGCTGACTAGTTAGTGACACGCAGGTGCTCAAGGTACCCATCCAAGGCAGTCTTGCCAGCTGGAGCCACCCTACCCACAACCCAGGCTGGTCCCAGAGCTCTCCCCTTGCCATGGCCATGATGGCCCAGCCCCTACATCAGGATCTGCACCCTCAGCTCCAACCCAGCCCCGTCTGCAACCTGCAGTGCCATGGTAGGGGCGCCTATCCTGCCAACCCCGTAGCTGCCATGCCAGGGAGAAGTGCCTTCACCCTCCCACCCCAAATCTAGATGCTGCAAAGACGGCAGCATCCTCTCTCCTTATGGCAGCCCCAGAGTACCCTCCTAAAGCCCAAATGCCTCAACCTGTCCTCACCCCAGAGCCCACACCCCCAATCAGAGCCTCACACTCTGCAACCCAACCCTATGTCCCCATGGCCACCACAAGTTTTATGGTGTGACATCACCTTCATATTTGTGCCCATAAAATTCATTCTGCTCCGGCACAGGGAACATTAGAGCAACACTGACCAGGGCACTTTTCTTAACTAGTCTGAAAGGAGAGTGGGCAGAGATACAATACCTGGCTTTGTTCATATGTGTCCCCAGGCTGGTGGTGTTCATACCCTGCACTGCCATTGGAGGTAGATATCTTCAGGGGTGGCAGAGATGGGTTACGGCTTGTAGCCTTTGAAGGCTTCTCAGACCCTACTGGAACAGAAGAATAGGGTCTGCTGTTGGGCTGAGACACCCTACTAGCTTGTGGCCTCATTACTGCTGAGGTACTTTCTTTGCGCTGATACTCTATGGGCGACTGTAGTGCTGCAGGAGAGGAAGAAAATTAGATGAACTGCTGCTCGGGACACCATAACCTGATGTGTACCATATGACTTGCATAATGCTGTTTCAAAGTAAATCCAAGGGATACTCAACTGCATCACACATGGAAGAGTACATTTACATTTCGATATCTTGAGGCCACCTTGCAGTGCTGTACATGATGTTTTCATCACAGCAGTAAGAGGAATCTGTGTCTAGTGTAGCTGGTCTAATGCTACAGGGTACTAAAATACTTAGCCCTTCAAACAGAAATAAACAAGTTCACAATTTATTCCAAACAGCATACATCAGGATGACTCAGCAGTCCTTTATAGGTTTTTGTCGTTAGTACTTAACTAGTGTGAATTTATCCAAGTCCTAGACAGCCAGGTTGCTAATAGCGACTGACCCTGCTATTCACACAGGTGGTGGAGAGGGAGTTTGTGCGTGCAACTGCTGAAATTTTCAGCAGTTACATGTGTTTAAAGTACGCAATCATTTTAAAATCCCTAATAGCTAGCTTGATCCAGAGCAGTGCCTGGAAGCTACCCACTAGACAACTGGTATGGATGGCATCAGAACATTAACCTCAGCTGGTCATTCCAGAAGATGCCTGTACCATGATTATAAGAAACCTTGGGGACATACCATAAGCCAAATCAGAGGCTTTTGCAAACCCAAGTTAATGAGCCTGGGATCAGGAAAAGGTGCTTAGGTATGAAGAGATTGGTAAGGAAAACGAAGGCTAGGAAATAGGTGTCTATGTTTGAGCAGGTGGGGAGCTGAGAAGGAGAAAGATGACTATCTTTGAGTCTGCAAATCCAATGATAAATTAAGGTGTAGGTGGGGTACTCTCGTGTTGGAGATAATTTGGAGGGGGGAGAAGTGTGGAACTAGAAAGAAAGGTAGAGGTTGCCATTTTCTCAGCCTCTTTTTATTGTAAAGTATCCCAGTTCTCCACTCTGAAGGGGAAGGGAAATGAAAAAAAAAAAAACACTTTTTTCTTCTGACTGTCACCCTATAGCGTCCCCTTTTCTACTTGAAGAGTTGATCAACTACAGGAAGTGATAAGAGGTCTTGTGACAGCTTCTATCAAGTTCATTGGCATATTTAAGCACCAACTATCACTGTGAGCTGCTCTCAGACAAAAGTTTAGGAGCAGCTTTAAGCTCAAGTCTTTCCACACATACTGCCATTGTTCAGGAGAGCGAGAGAGACAGACAGACAAAAAACCCACACACAGATCAAAGACTATAAGCACCTAAGCATATGGATTTGGTGTTTGATCTGTCCAAAGCCATTGAAGCTATATGACCTACATTCAGAGAATCATACTCTGTACATTGCATTCCATTTAGTTATCTCTGGCCAGGCTACCTAATTCAGCAATGGGAAAATGCAGGACAGTGTCACAGATAAAATTAATCCACTCACAAAACAAGCATCCCTCTCAATATCGAAGAGATGAAAAAACTTCACAAGAGATAAACAGACTCCAGGATTTCAACCAAAGTGGATAAGAACAGTTTTTAAAATAAAAATGAGACTTTAAATCAACACACACACACACACACACACACACACACACACACACACACACACACACACACACACACACCCCTCATTTTAAATGAGAAATGTAGTAGCAATTAAATCTCATCATAAACATGTGATACCTACACTTACAGTCTCAAAAATTAATGTATGGCTTTACTCTGTCCAGCCTAACTACCAGCTCTTGCTTCTGGAAAGTTCTGGGCAAACTAAAAAGTAACGTGCAGAAACAGACGAGCGGGATAGAATTGTTGTGTGTTCTGCTATGCTTGGCTGACGTCTACCACATCATAAGCAAAGAAGAGTTAGTTAAGTCATTGCCTTAAAGAGAGACAATATAGGAAAGACAGAGGCAGCACAGAAAGGAAGGGTGGAGTAGACGGGAAAGAAAAAAGGGAAGACCTTCAGCACATAGCTTTCTGTATCCCCCCTCCACTTTTTTGCCAAAGAAAAATTGTCATGGCTTCTGGGCATAGATGCACCCCTATCTGGGAATACTCTGAAGAAATTCATTCCCTGAGTAAAAAAGGAAAGTGTATAAAGCAGAGGCAGCACAAGAAGATGCAGAGTCTAGTTACAAGAATGAATCATAAGCAAAACTGCTTATTGGGAGAAAATGACAGGGATGAAGATGTGGATATGGCTGGACTGGACCAACTGGTTAGTAACTTAATTAAAAAAAAAAAAATCAACGAGTTGCCCCTATGGTAGCTTAAAGGCTAAGGGATTTATTTGGCCATTAGCTTTTGTGGGAGAAAAATTATGCATTGATTTTTAAGATGATCTTAGTACAAGTATGATTTGACAAGTAAATTCCCAAGCAGTTTGCTGTGCTGGATGTTGCTTTAAAAAAAAAAGTTTAGCTCAAATAATCTTCATGGCTTGTTTAACTACTAAACTAGGTTCCAAATCTATCACTCAAGTATACAATACAGAAATCTGCAGCAACAGAAATTGAGTTGCCAGTGGCCATTTTCTTTTATGTTTCATAATACATGGCTCTTATTTTGGAAGACCATGGTCATGGACCATATTGATCTATGACCATAAGTTGATTCCCTATTTTACTTCAGCATAACTCAGCTTTTTCAAGGGAACCCTAGCCTATCCTTGGTCTCAAAAAACAGAAGTGCCAGTGAATTCAATGGGACTTGCTTCCAAATGATGTGCACCATAAGCACAATCAGTCTTACTTTCTTGGTAACTTGATTTAAATAATTTGTTAGTGATTTAAGTCAATGATTTAAAAATCAATCCATCCCGATGCTTACTCAACAGTGGAGGGAAGGAATAATTTAATGCCAAAATAAGTGATATTCTCTTTTCCTCTCTCCAACATGAAGTAGGTAGAAAGCTCGGTCTCATAGTTGCTCTCTGCATTAGTTTGACTGGACTTATGCGGCACTGACCTTTGAAGGGGCTGCACCCAAAAGGGCAATCAGACCCCTATGAAAGCAGAAATTAGGCAATTCATCCAACCAAACCCTCCAGGCATTCTGAACGTCAGACATATGCGATGCCCTGTGCTCTCCCAGAAGTACATCAGCATATGTTTTAGAAATTCAGACTTCTGGGCCAATTTTTCAAACCCCTTTGAGTTGAGGCTAATTTCGGCTCTTGTTTCAGAGCCCGACTGCCCCTCAGTATTAGGGACGCAAACAGAAGGCCATTCTGGAATGAATGGATTCTGATAATGGCCTCTGATTGCGATTATATTTACAATGTTGAAAGCAGTTAACAGACATCAGCAGACCTGACTTTGAAAAAGTGAGGTAAGTTGTAGAAGGCTTTCACCACAGATAACTTCTGGCTCCCCAGAATAAAACTGGTGGGATCAGCCTCTGAACCTCAACAGCAGACGAAGCCAACCATATACATTAGCAGAGAGTCACGAGTGCTGAACGAGACCCCACTTGTTCTTGGGCCGGCCAAAAATTCTATGGAGCCATTAACACATCAGAGAGCCTTATAAACATTTTGGGACACTTCAAAGATCTGAGGATTATGGCGGCATTATGTCTTCTCCCACCCTGACTCATTGGCCACCTAGATGCTCCCCACTACAATGCAGTCCCTGAACTAGGCAGTGAGATTGCTGCAAGAGATAGGACCGTGCAAGTGCATGAGCCTTTTTTCTACAAGAAAAAGGGATTATCAATATAATAGAGGACACCTAAGACTCAGGGGACATGGTCTGGCCCTGCGCCAGGTACTTAAAGATGGGCAACCTGGATCAAGCGTTCCGCTTGAGATATTTCTTTATGAACCTGAAGGCGATGAGTTTTTCAGCAGAAGAGAACATTTGAACATTGCAGATTCCTGTTAATGCAGAAGACATGGCACAGGGAGACTACGTACCATTTAGGAAGTCTCTCTGTGTGTCCAGGACCTGATTGATGTCCTGTACCCAAGCTTGCTGAATTTCAGGATTAGCAGCCTGTAAAATGACTCGTTCCGAAGTTTCCCGGTTCATCAGAGCAAATTTACAGGGATCATCATCCACTATTTCTTCAATTATTAGGTAGTTCATCTGCAATAAGTCCAATGAACCTTGGGTTAAATTGGAGAAGGCTCACAGCACTCAAAGAAAAGAAAATATGGCACTAATTTCCTGAACATAACAATCAGAACAAAATGCCATTGTGCTTGAAGTTCCTGACCATGTCTAATGAAGCTCTAGCATCCTACAGGCAGACTTCAGGGTTAAGTCTCAACATCCATCTGCATAATCTTGAGTGGTTATTTTAAAAAGGAAGTTTAATATCATCATGGCGGACTGATCAAAAATAAGCATAACCTAAGTGTGACAAAATGCCTCCCAAGAGCTGAAGAACAAAAGCAAAAAAACCTTCCATCCCTCTAAAACAAGAGTTAATTACATCGATGTAAACACTGCTTCTCCCCTTAAGGAGTACTGGAATGCAGCCATTAGTCATTTAAGTTTGGACTGTGGACAGATACACTAAAGAATAGTTCTCCACTGATGATACAGGATATTTTTCCTCCGAGTACTCTACTGCTCAGGTCACTTGCTGTAAAATGACTCCATTAGGCTGTGAGCCTGTAAACACTTCATGTGCCTATCTTGGACTTCATTGTAACGACTCAAATGTCTAAAGATAAACACGCAAGTGCATCCAAGATGCTGCTGGGTCTGTTAAACGTTTGAAGGATCTGAAACATGATTAAAAGTCAAACCACTCTTACCCCTTCTATAATCTGTTAGCTTTAGCCATTCTTGCAAACAGGCACACTGCTGTTTTACTCTATACCCCACAAAACGAAAGAGAGGGGACATCGAGCTAAGGTATTTCCATTGTGCACAGTGAGGTATTGACCGTTTGTCAACACCCATGAACCAGCTCAAAGTGATGTCATCTCATTTTCAGTTCCTCAACTACAGACCTGCCTATCAAGTGAATGGGGAAATTCTGCAAATCAACTTAATTGGAAAAAAAAACCCCACCGAAAGCAAAACATCACATTCTGCAGAATTCTAAGGGCATGTTTTCACCACTACAATTATCTTGTGTTTACTCTGCTTAAGTGAGGGCTGCTCTACACTAGGAACTTACATTAAATAGCTACATTATCAGAGGTATGGATTTTTCACACCTCTGAGAAATGGAGCTGCCCCAGGGGTGGGCAAAAGGGCCTCTGTAGGCTGGATCTGGCCCAGAAGGCCCTGCTGCTCCTTCACCTTCAGGCCCTGCAAGGAGTGTGAGGTGCTTAGAAGTGCCATGTGCTCCTGGCAGGGTGGGAGGAGACTCTGCACACTCCCAGGGCTTGGGGCAGAAGAGTGTGTGAAGTCTCCTCCTGCCCTGCTAGGAGCTCAGCACTTCAAGTCAACCACAAGCTGCAGCTCAGCTGGTGGGTGACTAAGTGCAATGGTCCCTTGCAGGGTGCCCCCCTCCCCAGGCCCGGATTGACTGGGGACAACAGGGGGGAGCATGCGAAGGCTCTTCCCACTGCCAGGGGCATGGGTACCTAGAGGGAGTCACCAGCTGTTCAGAACAGCCAGCAGTTCTGTATGAGAGGGGCAATGCACAATCACGGTCCATGGATGGTGAAGCACGGAAGTGTCCTGCCCCTTCCGCTTGAGGTCCCATCTCTTCTGGGTCAGCCTAGGCCACTTCAAAAGTTTCTGAAGTGGCCCCTGGTGTCAAAAATTATTGCCCACCTCTGAGCTAGGTCCATTTAATGCTCAGTATAGATTCTATTTGTATTTCTTCTGTTGACCCAGCTACTGCCTCTCAGAGAAGTGGATTACCTATGTAGCTAGAACCACCCCAGGTAGTCTCAACAGTGTTGCCAGCTGCAGCATTCCAAGCCTAGACAATCCACAAGAGTAGTGATCAAACCACCTCAAGCAACCCAGAGTGATTGGATTAGCAGAGTGTTAGAACACACCAGCATCTAATAAAAAAACAAAAACAAATAGCTACATCCTGACTTGAGTAGGACTCAAGTTTCAGTTTACTCCCTGATGAGCTGGCTAGTTTAAGCTTGAAGCACAACTTAAGTCAAATTAGAGACCTGTGTGCAAATCAGAGCTGGATTGGGGCAAAACTGGAGTGATAGTTCAAGCTAACAATGTAGCAAAAGCATGCCCTAATGTGTAATTTAACTGGAAGCCATCAGGTTGCTCTAGCCAAAGTTTGCTTCTTTTGGCATTTGTACATAGAAATCATAATCGCTCTTTTCAACATGCAATGCAAGAATTGCTTTGTGCAGACAACCTATGTTGGTACACTTTCTAGAATAACCACCTATGGAGAAGTCAACTTTTCCTCCCCTCTAGATTCAATATTGATGATATGTTGTTTCTTTCTACCCCCCACAGGAAGGGAGAAGGTAGGAAATGATTTCAAAATTTAAGAGCTTTGCAGAAATCAGGATTTACAATTTTTCTTGAGATTCAGTTTAATATTAGTTGAATTCTTTCAATTACCACCCTCTTGAATAATCTTTCTTGAAACAATTGAAGTAGGACAATGACAATAGCAAAGGCTAAAGATTAAGGCCTCCTGATTCAGAAAGCATTACTGTTAAGAGTTAAGATCATGCCTAAGTTCTGAATTGGGATCCAAGATCATTTTAGTTCAATTACCTTCCTCCACTCCTAGTGGAGAGAAAATTAGTAAGCCCCTTCTCCTGCTATAATTAGAAGCCCTTCATTAGGCCCAACTCTTATTCAGGCAAGACTATGTTAACTTTTCAGCCTTGCCTTTTGCGGTGTATCCTGTAAAGTCAGCAACTGAATTGTGTACAGGAAGATTTAGGTCTACAAGTGGCACTTGAAAACTTGTATGCCTAACAGTCCAGAGCATAGGAAGGTTATGGTTAAGTAGCACACTTATCAAATACAACTTTCCCATTCCCCATTTCTTACCTTTATGCTTCTCTTAAACATGTAGCCTGGTGTTAAGGAGCCTTTCCTAAGAAGTTCACTGAAGATTACAATTTGCTCAAAGAGGAAGACCCTGCGCTCCTTTGGCCGAGACAGTCCTCCAGAATCCTGTTCAGTTACATAGAATGTATCCTGTTGTAACAGCTTTCCTTGAGCAGTCAGCTTGCCCTGAGAAAAAGAAGTTGCTAACTTGAACACACATGGGGAAGATAATTTTTTTTTAAAAGTCACATGGCTCAACAGCTGATCTGCTAGAGCTCACATTCTGAAGTTTGCAAAGTCTTTGCCTTCCCTAACAAGAGTTCAGAGTGCTAACACAGCTGCTCTTAAGCCTTCTCATCACTGGTGTTTCCAAGACAGAAATGTCAAGTCCCCAATGGAATGGTTTTATCCCTGGTTTCTAACTACCTTCCCATTATAATTTGCACCATTTAAGACACATCAGGCCTATTGTTAGAGATTAGGCATTTTACCAGGACAGCCAGCTCTTATTTTGAATTAGTCAACTTGGTACATCATTTAAGAGCCCCCTTTGAGCACAGATGCTCAGCATCATGTTGAGCTACCTCACTCAAGATACTGGGTTGCCATATAAGTGGGAAAAAGTCTGGATGGGAGGCTGCTTATTTTGGCAGAGGAAGAAATAAGTAGTCTGCAATTTAAGCTGTGTCAAGTCTTTGTAGAATAGCTCAAGCTCTTCCTCCGTGCTGTCTGACATGGGTGCATACACCTGAACGACTAAAATGTAAACGAACGAGTGAAAAGTTAAGACCTTGGTATTTGGCATAATGAATGTTTCGAATAGGAGAGGCAGACCCCACAGAGAATGGGTAGATGATATAGTAGACTGGTGTGGAGCTAGTCTACAGAAACTAAGCCACTCCACATCGGACAAGGAAAGAAGGAAGGAAATAGCAAAGGAGGCATTGGACATCAATGGGCATTGACCCATGGTTGTTGTTGAGAATGATGAATTTAAGCTTTGAGAAGCAGTTACAGGCCTCAAATTCTGATGCTTGTTCAGGAATGTTCCATTTTTAGAAATACAAGTATACATTCATCCTCTCCATCCCAACCCCCAGAACCTCCGAGAAATGTGGCTCAGTTAAAAGAACAGGACAGAACAATCTGTGGAGATAATTATTGAAGAGACAATAGCTTCTCAGTCCTTGAGCACTGATCTAGCTACGCTGAGAGATACATACCTCAAAGCCCTGAAGACGCCCCAGGTTCATCATATCATTGCAACGTTTTGGTACAAGGCACATTAATTCAACTGCTTTCTGTTGAATAAAAACAGTATATTAATTATGAAAAAGGCCAGAGTGCTCCTTAAGGAAAGATTAAAGAACACAGACTGCCACTAATAAGGAGGCGCACACATTTTTAGAAGTTAAAGGCATGATTCTTTCACTAATGTCAACGGGAGGTCTGGTATGCACGGACAAGCCCTCCACTGCACATAGCTTCATTTATTTTTTCTTCTAGTTTAAATTTAATTACGTGTTGAATGTTCGGTTTTTGCTCATCTCAATATTCAGGGCAATTTGCTTTCTCTACAAAATTCCACTCATTTAGCAGTATCCAGATAAAGCAGTGGTTCTCAAACTTTTTGGTCCACGGCCCACCCTGCTCAATGCAAATCTTTCAGACGACCAACCAACCAGCCACCCATGGTGACAAAAGGCCTTTGCTTATCTCTAAATACCTCAACTACTACAATTTTATAAAAACAAATACACAGCAACAACATAAAGGAGGGATGTGTAACCCATAAGAAAGGAAATATTAATCAAAATTGTTAAATAGATTAAGGGCTTTAACTTTATCATGTTAATTTACCAAACTTATTTCAAAAACAAAAATAAATTATTTTATTTTTGTTTTTGAAATAAGATTTCAACATTGCTTTTATTTATGGCAGGGGTGTGGAATCATTTTTGGGTTGCGGGCCTTTGACCTACAGGGAAAAATAAAAAGATGCCTAACCCCCAACCCTCACTGATGTGGCCCCCACCTCACTTCCCGCAGCCTCAGTGGGGGAGGGAGAGAAGGGAGGACAGAGGTTCAAGGCTTCCCACAGGCCAGATTAAGTCTTCTGGAGTCCCAGGGCTAGTAGATTTGGTGCCCCCCTCCCCTCCCTTTCCCCAGCTCTGGTGTGGGGCCAAAGTGAAGGAGTCAGTGTACAAGAGGGGGCTACTGGGAGTGGGAAAGGGGTGGGAGTGCAGGGTCTGGGCAGGAGGCAGGGTGCAGGAATGGCTGGGGAGTACAGGGTCTGCAAGGAAGTTAGGATGCAGGAGCAGGCAGGGGATCAAGAGTTTGGATGTGAGTGTGAGGACTGGGCAGAAGGGAGGGTGCAGGAATAAGGTGGGGTGTAGGATCTCTGTGGGAGGGTGTGAGTGAGGGCGATGGGGTACAGGGTCTGGGCATGAGGGAGACAGGGGGGCCCTTACCTTGCTTTGCACACCATGCTCTTCCCAGGCACCAACCCCACTGGTCAGAATTACAGTCAGTGGGAGCAGTGGGGAAAGTTTCCTGCATTGCCATCGCACAAGCTGGGGGCAGGAAGGTGGCAGCAGTATGCAGAGCTGCTTCTTTCTCATTCAGCTGGATCCGCCGCCTCCCCCCCCCCCCCAAAAAAAAAATGGGTGGCTAATGCTGCCGCTTAACCTCGCGGAGGGGCGGAAGAAGTGCACAGGACTGGAGTGCCAGCACAGGCTTCCCACTACAGGAGAAGCTGACCATGGACTACGTGCAAAATGGTCATGGGCCACACTGAGATAAAGCAATAGAGGCCAGGAGATGAAAGTATACCTCTGTATCAGAACATTCCAGCCCAGCTTTCTCACTGTATCTCAGGAAGTCCTAAAGAAAGCAAGATAGTTCTAATGAAGATTTTTTTTAGGAAACCTATTATCCAATTTAAAAAAGAAAACCACCAGTGAGTGACATGATACAACTTGACAGAAAACGAAATATGTACTTAACACTGAAAGAGACACTTTGATGTATCAGTTTTCAAAAGGTGTGTGTAAAGTAGGGAAATAGTCTACCCATTCTAGAGGTGGGGAAACAAGCACAACTGGTTGAATTGTTTTATGAAGCAGGATAGAACTAAAATTAGACTTTGGAAATGCTGACTCCGTTCAGGAGCAGCCCGAGGCCGGCTGCAGCAGCTGGCGCCCTAGGCAAGGCGGCACAATCAGCATCCCTGCCTGCACGGCCGTGACATCATCATCAGACACCCGGGCTAGCGGCGCCCTAGGCAGCTGCCTAGGCTCACAGGCCGCCCCTAACTCCGTTCCCTCTTAAGATGAAGACTCTTCTATAAAATTTCAAAAAAAGTGGGGACACAAAATGCAATTACTTCTTTTGAAACTAGTACAGTTACCAAAGCATAGGCTGATGGTAGTCAGTTTGACACACTAAGCAGCTTAAACCCCTCTCCACCAGTATCTTTATAGATTATGGGCAAAATTTCAGAGGTGATTCTTCATCTTGACATTTCAAAATAATGGCTTGCTGCATGGATGCACATTATATTATTTTGTAATGTCAGTTATTCTGAATTAACACTGTTGTGTAGGTATACCCTAAGAGCTGTGGGTGCTCAGAATCCTTGAAAAAAATAAAAATAAAAGTCATGCTGTGTGTCTAAGTTGGATTCCCAAAGACAACATTGAAAATTTGGATCTGTCTCATTCTGGGGCACAGGATACTAACATAGAAGCTCAGTACACAGTAACATCTGGTAGAAGCATTTATCTTCACTCATTGCCAGTCTGTGCTAGTGATATTTCTAAATCTGTTTATTCCATTTAGAACTGGCCATAAAATAGGAATGTGGTGGGCATTTTCACGGGGGAAAAAAAAAAAAATCATGTGAAATTCTCTGGTCAGAAAGTGACTTATACCCTATAGGAAAATTTGAAAACAAAAACCCACAAAAATTTGCTACAGCAAAATGAGCTATTTTCTTAAATGATTGTTTTCTACCTTTTGCTGGTTTGATTTTCTAGGGGTGAAAAGAATTGACATTTCCCCCACAATCATAATATGAAAAAGAGTCAAGAGTTAAACTTAGAGGAAAAGCTAATCAAAATCCATCAAAATGAGAGATTTGAAAAACCCTCATTTTCAATGAAGGCTGCTTTTAAAAATGTGAAACTCATGTGTTTTGATCAACTCTAATTTGTATTTGCCCTAAAAGGGAAATCCCTAAACCTTTGATTATTCTGGCAAGATTTGATAAAGCAACTGAAGTGTCTGAAAGAAAAAAAGTGGGTTGTATCCATGAAAGCTCATACCACCATCTACATGTTAGTCTTTAAGGTGCAACTAGACTATTTGTTGAAGTTTTTCCTGTTACAGACTAACTCGGCTACCCCCTGAAGCTTTTGAAAGACAGATGACTGACATAGGGTATTTAGTCATCAGGTACCGAACTGTTCTTAGAAATGTGCACAATGGTGACCTTCCTCCCTTCCCCCCACCTCCTTACTGGCTAGATGTCTATCTTCAGGTAAAAGTTAGAGGGACTAACATAACAAATGCAATTATTTCTTTTCCAAATAGTCCAGTTATCAAAGGGTGGGTTGATGGCTGTCATTTTGATATGCTCACTAGCTTAAACAAAAGCCAAGCTTCTCTTCCATTAACTCTTCGCTTAAAAAAATTAAAGAGGTTAGTTACAACCTACCCCATTAAGGTAATTTTAAACTGGTGTCAAATTTTAGAAAAACCTCCTCAGTTACAATGAAATTCAGAGAGACTTAAGTCAAAGTCTAAAGTGATCCTGATCTTCACCCAAATTGCATCTTTCCACTCACCTTAAGCAGAAGCTGGTACTTGGTTATTCTTTGAATAGGTTTGATTAAAAAGTCACTGAGGGTTAACCGTTGGTTTATTTCTTGTTGTACTTCCTAAAAGTATTATCACAACATTAAGCAATTGTTACAAACCACAGAAGACATGCATTCTATTAGCAAAGACAGGAAACGTGACATATTGAGGGGGACATACAATAAAAAATTGAGTAATTTTCTGCCAGAGCAAGAGGATATTTTAGAGAACTGAAGGATTTCAAAATCCGGTAAGTGTCACTTTTTGGCAAGTACTGGGCAAAATACTTGGAAGCTAATCTAAAGACCTGGGATTTTTTCCAGTTTGAGCAGGAAATTACAAATCTAGAGACTGCTCTTCCTATTACAGTTGGGTGATGGCCATAAAGAAATCCTGAAGAGCATGAAAGGTTGTAGTGACATTCCCTTTAGTGAAAGGGAGGACTTTCCCCTTGTCACTCAAGATTTTTTTTTTTTTTTGCATTGTAGGAATTGTCCAGGTCCCCAAAGCACTCCCAGGAGTAAATGCCAAAGTCTTGGGGGGAATTAATAATTGTAAATCACCCAGCAGAATAAAACTCTTAAGTGCCAGAACAGTAATCAGCTAATTAGTTTAAAAAAGCAAAAAACAAAAAACAAAACAAAACAAACAAAAAAAAAAACACTACACCGCACCATAATCCCTTACTATTCTTGGCATTTGCCACCTGTGTTCTTTGCAATTTCAGACCAAGAAGGTGAAGGGAAGTGAATTTCACTTTGGGAATTCACTTTTGGCCTAGCCATTAGCTAGAAATTGACAGAAGAACTGGAATTTGATAAGTATTAGGAATTGCTAAGAAAGCAGTGTAAATAGAATAATTCTATGCAAGAATAAATCCCATCACAGTATCTTTTTTTTAGCCAAACAGAGCCCAAACCCATAGGTTTTTGGGTAATTCTCCTTTAACTTAATGTCAGCAATAATATCCAGTGTATATGGCCTACCTTACCTCAAAGTATGCATCGTAT
The DNA here is from genome assembly GCF_052426305.1 of Pelodiscus sinensis. Lineage (NCBI taxonomy): Eukaryota > Metazoa > Chordata > Testudines > Trionychidae > Pelodiscus > Pelodiscus sinensis. The sequence goes on along the minus strand of NC_143058.1, from coordinate 12,686,389 downwards.
TCAGCTACTACATATTCAGATCGTGGTTTGTTTTGGCAGTACACCACATACATGTGTAACCTCCTCTCCTGTGAGGGCAAGATGCACAGGAATCTAGTAAGATATTAGCTACTATATTTACATTATTAAATGATTGGACTGACAAAGTTGCTGAGAATAAGTAAATGAGCATCATGAAGCCGAGCAAAGGTGCAAAGCAATAGAAACAGGTCTCTTCTAGCTGACCCTAAATCTTCCCTCGATGAAATGCAATCAAGGCAATGATGCTTCCTCAATTACAGACTATTTAAAACAATCCGACCCTGATCCTCTAAACACTCAGGCATGTGAGTAGTTTTACTTTGGCAAATGGTCTCATGAAGTTGAACAGTGTTAGTCAAGTGCACATATGTTTGCCAGATGGAAGTTTTAAACAAGGGGCCAGAGCCTCACTGCATGTAATTCCACATAGTTCCCTAGCAGATTTACGTTAGCCAAGGGTATGGTCCAGTGTCTTTACTATTTTTAAAAGCAAATGAATACCAGGAAGTTGGACTTCATCCTTCGGGTGTTATTTTTAACAATGATGTTTAAAAATAAGTAAGTCACAAATTTATGATCTGCCATTAAAAACAATTTAAAAAAACTATTTTTAAATGCATTTTCAGAGAACGCCGAAACACTGGCATGTGGCATGCAGTCTTGTATTATGCAAAGGATTCCTAGCAAAAAAATGCAAACTCAACCAAATGAGAAATGTTACTGGAAAATGTTAATGCCCTCCAAACTTTAGTCAAATACAAGTACCTCAAGATGTGCTCAAGTTTTAGTCACTCCCATTTTGTGTTTTTAAAAAGCTGAAGACTTGTATCTAGGAAATAAGCTAACTGCTTTCAAATCTTAAATTTCATAATGTACATATTCCAGCTTGTTGGTTCCAAGATACAAGAGACAAGGAAGGTGATGCATCTTTTATTAGCTGGCGTCTGATTGTGGAAGGGACAATCAAGTTTCACAAAGCTCTGTTCTCTGGTTTGGGGGAAATAACTGAAGTATCAGATATATATGCTTAGTCTGAGAGCACATGCTACTTGGATTGGACTAAGCAAATTGGCGGCAGAGGGGAAGAATGGGTTCACACTGCCCCTTCTTTTAAGACTTAGGGAAACCAGCCATTCAGTAGCTGAAGAAAACAAAAAAGTATAAGCCTTATTTTATATCTGGATTAAAAGTGTTAATACACAAAGATAGCAAATTAACATGGCCAAACTGAATTTAGAAGGAAAAGGCTGAAACATGTCACAGTGAAAGTCAGAACACAAATACACTTACATGTTTGATAAAAAGCTGTGCTAAACGGTCATGCTCCTGGAGACATTTTTCTAGTTCAGCCAGGAAAAAACTGAAAGTAAAGAGAAAAATCAGCAATTTTTGAGTTGTTCCCTCCTTTCTACCATCCCCTCTTTTCTTCCCCATTATCCAATCCCAGAGAATTTCTTAACTGAACAAAAGGGAAACTTTGCTTTCCTTTAGGTATACACTGCACCTATTAACACGCTATTGGGACCAGGGGAGTGGAAGAAGAAAAAAGTCAGTTCTTGGATTTTAACAGTTCACTTTGTGGTTTTCATTGGAGCATGTTGAAAAATTTAGAGCTGTTTAAAAACCCTCCAGCATAAAATGAATTTATGTACTAACAACAGCTTCTAAAAACTGAAATAAGTTTAAAAAAAATGGGTTCAGGTGGACAAAGCCCATGCAGAATTTTACCTTCTGTAGAAATCCTTCATTTTGTCTAAGGGTTATTTAGTCATTAAACATTTTGATTACAAACTTTTCACCGACTCTACTTTGTTATCTTTGTGTAATTATAGGACAAGCCAATATTTACACTGATCTGCACTGCTGAGACACCTCCAGCTTGACTCCCTTTTAAGAAGGGATTTTATTTAGATCACTAAACATGACCCTTGTTTAAGGTGCTTTATGTTTCTACACACCTTGACTGTTTAATAGCCACCCAAGGAAGTAGAACCTCCTTTCCCAGAGTGGATAGCCGACCAATTTCCAGTTTAAATGCATCTTTACTTCAGAGGCCAGGTCTGGAGTAAGCAGGTCTTGGCAAGGTCCAGGACCCGCAAAGGAAATTAGCTTCATGCACAGCTCTCTGAAGTGAGACACTTTAGTGAGGTAAATCTTGGAGGTTCAAGTGTCAACTAATAGGGATTTTAAGAAGCGGGAGGTCAGAAGATTGATCATCAACCATTCCTTGCACTGACCTCAGCTAGAGGAGAACCACTAGCTACTAGAAATTGTGTAAGTGGTTAAACAGCAAAAGCAGCAGCATGGAGAAGGCCTAAGATATTGGAGTCCTGGTCTGACTAGGGTCCCCAATGTATGGCAGGGAAACTTTTTTGGGTCTGGCCCCCCCCCCCCACAAATCAAATCACACAAGTGATGACAAAAAACAACCCTTCCTATCCCAAACTCTCACTGATGTGTCCCCTGACTGAAGACAACACTCTCCACATTCCCCTCATACAACAGAGCCTAGGAGGCTCAGGCTAGTAGATTGTGTTCCAGCCCCGCTCATGATCCAGGTAAGCCAGGGGCCTGCATCCGGTCCCTAGGTTCCCCACCCCTGATCTCCGGTAATACAAATATTGAACAATTGCAGCAACAGAACAGGTGAGGTGCAAGGACACTGCACACTCAGCCAGATGAGTGTCTGTAGCTGAGGAAACCTATAGCCATTTATATTTTGGTTTTACTTGAGGTCATGCATACTTTCTCCAATGGTTTAAGTTTTTCTACAGGAAGAGTACAGCTGTTAAAAGATGCAGATAGACTGGTACATGTAGCTCATGCTAACAGGTCGGGAATATGTATTTCAAGAATTCCATTACAACAAGAAATAAATAGAATACACTAGAAATAATTAACAGAAATCCTACTCCATCTGCTTCTAAATGGAGTTTCATTAACAAAACAGAAGATCTAGAGGAAATCTGGCCTTATTCAGAAAGCTAGATAGTCTTGATAATACTTGAGGAATAAATGTCTGAAGTCAGTATTCTAATCCAGCACCTTGCAACAATTAAAATAGTTTGTTGAAAATTAATTCAATTAATGCAAGCTCTGCAGTAGTGAGCTGTAGCTGCTGCAAATTTACAAATGCCAGAGCTGAAATGTACTGGAGAGTCAATGACTACTATTGTTCTCGTATGTTTCTTTTCGGCAAGGGCTGTCACATTCAAGATTAAAAGCAAGATGTTCATTGTTACATTGTAAATAACCTACTTCTGGGACTTAAGTATTTATCTTGGACAGATTAATGGGGGCTAGCATCCAGCAACATACCATCACCCTGAGGAATTCCAAAGTTTCCTTGTGCTTGTTCAAGCTTCTAAGTTCAATTATAAACCATAGACAGACACTGCTTTTTATATACCATTTCCCTTTTCATGTACTAGCTCCATTCTGTCCATGTCCATATCCAAATTAGCCTATTGCCATGATTGCCGGGAGAGTCTTGTTTTATTGCTGGACAGTGCATGGGCTGATTTTCAGGAGGTACTGAGCACCCACAAATCCCAGCATCAAAAGCTCTAAATAAGTTAAGCTCCGCCAGACAGAGAAAGTGACCTTGAACTCACTTTCTAGGCCTACCATCTAAGTGGCAAATTGTCAACTTAGGGAATTTCCAGCTCCAGGATTAAGGCCATATTTTAGAACCCAACCAAAAAGCTGCCTTTATTTTGAGGCACTAGTGCCCACGGAAGTCCAGCTGAGTAGAGAGTACTCAGCAGCACCTCTGAAAGTCATGCAGTTTGTATTTGGGGCCCAAAGTTTGCAAGACTTTATGCAAGGTCTATTCAAGGTAAATTTGGTGTTAGGTACTGAACCCAGGCACCCCGATTTCCAATGCTTTCTTTTACTGAAGTAGAATTGTTAGAGATGCTTAAAAAAAACTTACTCCTTGTGCCAGTCATAAATCTGGTGGATATTGCCAAATACAATCTTGTCTTTCCCTTTCAGATCTTCAGGAACCCCCTTTTCTTCTATTCTCTTCATGAAGCCCTGTGGTATGAATCAGTGATAAATCAATGGTTTAGCTGAAAAAGCTATATATTCTTTTTTCAGGACAAGCACAAGTTATGCGCCATAATAGGTAGCATCTCTTTCCTTAAAAGAAAACCAAGTACTTAAAAAATACATGTGATGCAATTTAAACACCCATCTTACATTAAGTTATACTCTGCTTACAAGGTTGTGAATGGATTTATTTTTCAACTTAATACATTTGTACAAACCTTTATAGGATGCTACTAAAAACACAGGTGCAATTAAAGTTACATAAGAGTAGTTTGTCAACATTTCTTGGAATCCCTGATAAGTGCAAGAAACCAAATGCTACATAGGTAAGTTTTATCAAAAAGAAGAGTATGAACTTCTCTGGTGCACAAGACCACTGTGAATTTATGGCCACAAATAGGATTTCCCATACCTTTGAGCACTCCATTTGTATCTTTGTAGCATTACAAATGTTAGTTTACATTTGTCTCATTTCACTATGAGTAAGACGCTTGGAAGTCTTTAATTTCCCAAGTAGTCGCTAGTTCTCAGCATCTTGGTGTTTTGGTCCACACCTTGGAACAACCAGTGTGATGCTGAATACCTCTGGCAGTCAGTATCTAGGTATCAGATACCTAGGGTACTCAAATTGAAGCATCCAAAATTAATGGACATTTTTGAAAATATGGGAAAAAAACAACTTATAAATAACTCAGCAGCTTCATATGGGTTTGAGCCATGAAATTTGGATCTAGGTATCAGCTTTTAGAGGTATTCAAATGGAATTTTGGTTTGGGATCCTCCCTGAATTTAGTTCCGTTATTAATCAATTCCAGTTTCAGGTAAGACCTCTGTAATAGCAACAGGAGAATGCAAGAAGAAAGAGCTATTCTCCATCACCCAGATTATATTACATCTATGAGACCCTTTCAGCTGTAAGCCAGGGGTCTGAAGGACTGCTTACAATGGAGCTAGCTGAAGTTGTTTAGCTCTGCAAGATAATTAACTGTTGATATGAAAATACAGCTCATACTGGTTTGGGGGAAGGAATCCGGGGTGTGGTTATGTAAAACCAATTCAGCCAGGGCTGATGGAGGATTGGTTGTTAGAATGGAATGTGATGTATTGTAACCAATTTGGGCTGTTGGGGGCAGGGGGGGGGGAGGGGGAAGAAGGGGTCACAAATCATGTTACTCTTAAATGTGGGAAGAGTAAAATATATGACACCAGTGCTTGCAGGAGAGACACCATCATTGTAAAAGGTCTCAGATGAACAAGCTTCCCACTTCCAGAATTGAGTGAACTGAGTTGGAGGGGGGAAGGAAGAGCGAAGAGGGCTTGAGCCAGCCTGCTTCATGTCTGCCAGGTGTGAGCCGTAATTCTGGTTCAACCTGCCCTCCCCCCTGCCTTGTTCAGAGGATAGTCCTAAAGCAGACTCCATCAGGAGTCTTGTTGCTATTCCAGTGGAAGCTGGAATCTTTTACCAACCTAGGTGGTAACTAAAGTTGAACTCACTAAGAGTTGAAATCACTGGTTTGGCCTGGCACCAGATTCATTGCAATCAGCGGAGTGGTTGGCAGGAATGACTGGTGGGCCAGTGGGAGTGGCTGGCAGGAACGACCAGCAGACCACAGGAACAGCGCAAAGGCGGCATGGCCTGAGGCTCAACGAGTGGAGTCCTGAGGGTGATGTGTCTGCATCTGCACTGACTGGAAAGATCTGTAAGTGGGGCATGGAGAAGGTGACTAGTGAGTCTGAGCTCGGCTGGTTTTGAACTCTGCTTGCGGTCGGTCGGTCTGTCTGTCTCACTCACCCAGGGGTGTGTGAATTTCCCAGGCTACTGTGTAGGAGCTTGAGCCAATTCTGTGTGAGATGGAGGAAAAGGAACCCCTATATATTTAACCCATCCCTGGCTGCTGCCAGCACTACCAGACAGAAGGGTTACACATATATCACAACCCAAGAGAGAGGAAAAAAAAGTCAGCCCAGATAAACCTTTGCATAATTCGCTGTTGGTTTTAAAGTCAGTATTTGGAAACTTTACTTTCTTTAGGCACTTTTGCACAGTATCCAATCAGTGGAACCTCTTTTGGCCAATCTGAGCAATTACAACTTGAGTTTAAAAGTCCATGTTTAATATCTTTAAACTCACCTCTACCACGATTCCCAAGTCTTTGACATAGTCCTTTTCAGTCTGTACCAGCTCATTTAAGACAAACCTAGATTATAAAAAAAGTAACTGCATCATTTCTCAATATGAATTCTTGCCTCTCCACCACAGTAGGTTTTCAACTAAGAAAAAATCCTTATTCCAGATCACATGATCTATTTCTTCACTACTCAGTTTCATGGCTCAATGGTTATTGTCTGATGAAGACTTAAGCTACCTCTGGCACAGATGAGGAATGTTTCAGAACTGTCAGGGTTAAGTGCTCACCAGGGTTTATCCCGGGGTAGAGTCAGTTGATCCAATTACATAGAAAAAATTGTTTGAGGAAGCTGCACACTGGGGCTGTCTAGACTACGTTCTATTTCTGAAAGAGGATATGCAAATTCCCATGGAATGTGCATAACTTCTTCCAGTCTCGCTTTCGAAAGCGGATCTTTAGAAAGTGAAAGTAGTCTGGATGCCCTTTAAAAAAACAACACTATGTGTATGTGTATATATAAAGGAAAAGATATTTACATGGTTTCCCCCCAAAAAAATTTCTCTCCTCTGCAGAAAAACCGTGTCCAGACTACTTTCAAAAACTTGGATTTCAAAAGTGAGATCAGAAGAAAATATGCAAATTCCCATGGAATTTGCATATCCTCTTTTGAAAATAGCACGTAGTTTAGACGTACCCTCGTTCTACTTAGGTGACTAAAAACACAATACTCATGGGGGAAGAGGGAGTAGGAAGAGAAACACAGTCTTTCCTAAAGTTAGCATCAGATCTTGAAGCAGTTGTAACTGCATAGTGCTGACCAGGGGTGGCCTGTCCTTACAGGGGAACTAGGCAGTCACCTAGAGTGCCAAGTTAAATGGGGCGCCAAATGGTGGCGCAATGTCACTGAGGGGTTTGGAGGTGGGGGGTGCCGATTGCATGGTTTGCCAAGGGCACCAGTTGCTGGCAGCTGGTCTAGGACCGCCCCTGGTGCTGACTGAACAAAGGACCAGACACTAATCCTATGAGTGTAAAGGATGTCCATTACAAGATCAAAAACACATATTCCTGCTCATCCAGAAATATAATTTATGCCATCATGTGCCAGTGTCCATCTGCTATGTATATTGGACAAACTTCTCAGGCACTTCGCCAAAGAATCAATGCACACAAAACAGACAGTTTCACAAAGAAAAAACAAACAAACAAGTTTCTTGCCATTTCAACCAGACGGGGCATTGTCTCAACTACCTGACTACCTGCATCCTGCTTCAAAGAGACCTTAACGCCAGACTTCAAAGAGAAGCCTCTGAACTAAAATACAGGACTATGCAGCACTTTAAAGACAAGATGGTTTATTACATGATGAGCTTTCGTGGGCCAGACCCATTCATGCTTAAATTTGACACTTTACGAATGGGCCTTAAAGATGCTAATTATCTTATCCATTACAAAAGATAGCTTCCCCAATTATCACCTCTAATATTCTCTCAGACATTAACCTCCCCCCCCCCCCCGTTCTAAAATCTGATTTTTCTATTGTATGTGTGTTCACTTTTTTTGATGGTATCCCTTTGGTATATATGGTTGTGACAATTTTCTTCCACTATTTGATCTGAGGAAGTGGGTCTGGCCCACGAAAGCTCATCACGTAATAAACCATCTTGTTAGTCTTTAAAGTGCTGCATAGTCCTGTCTTTTGTCTCAGACAGTTACTGTGGAACAGGGTTTACAGCCCCTTCTACAGTTGTAATAAGGAAACAGTGAGCCATCTGGGGTTTAAATGCATTGCAACTGCTTGACTTCTCATCCTGTCAGCATAAGAGATAAAAAGGACAATACAGTAGTTTGAGGTGTTTAAACCGGTCTAGATAGAACGCCAAATACGCACCTTATACCCAGAATATGCAGATGTTCTTCACTCAATACAGCTTAATGAAACATATTGATAAGCAGGGGCGGCCCGTGAGCCTAGGTAAACTAGGCAGTTGCCTAGAGCACCCGATGACATCATGGGGTGCCCCGTGATGATATCACAGCCAGTGACAGCTGTGCAGGCGGCACCGCCTGCCTGGGGCGCCAGCTGCCACAGCTTGCCTTGGGCCGCTCCTGTTGGTAAGTATCTTGTATGGTTTAAATGGAAAAGCCAACACTACAGGCAAGTTTTAGATATGGCCTCAAAGACAATTTCTCCTTACACACTATTCTTCAAGGAGGCCCTGTCACTTCCTGGGCAACATAATGGCCATTGGGAAGGATGTCTGACAGATGGAACTAAAAAGTGGCCAAAACTCAGATTGAGAACCTGTCAGTCAAAGTTGTCACCACCACATTGAGATCCCAAAATGACACTGTACCTAACAGGGAGGAAAAAGCTAAAATCCCTTTCCAAAAGGGGAAAAAACCCCAAACCCACAACAACCAGAAATCACAGGAGTATGGGGGAGTCTGAGGTGGAAAGGAGATCATGTCCCCTGGATAGAGGGATAGATAGCTAAGATCACTGCTAAATGAAGCCTCAGGTTGCTTAATGAAATAACCAAGGATCTGAGGTGCATGAGATACTCTAGATGGTCTTGAATTTTACACTTTGTGGTTGCATTCTATGAAGATTTGATTATAACCCAAAAAGAGGGGGGGGGAGAGAAGGGGAGAAGAGGAATTCTATTTAGCCCTAGCAGTGGATCTAGTAGATTGCTTCAAATATTTATTGACCTGCCACTTAGCAGTTCTTTTGCACTTCATCTAATCACTCAACATTCATATTGTTAAATGCAGCTTTAAGTTTGGGGTGCAATATCTGTCCATGATACTTGGATGGCTGATCTGTGAATTAGGGGTAAAGGACAGATCCTTAACACCCAAGACCGTGCTTTAGCCAAACTTTGAAGCAAGCAAATGCACAGTTGGCAGACTGGGGTCACAAAGTGAGACTCAGTCTCAGACATACCTGGACTGCGTAGTAGGGTGTGACCTGATGGACAGACAGGTGGCAAGTGGCCTGAAATCTGAGAGGAAGGAATGCCAACAAGTCTGTACAATTAAGGCCACATTTTCAGCAGGGAAACTAATATGGATTTTTGCCTGTATGCAGCATGAGGCCAAGACTCTCAGTTCACAGTCCATTTCTTTAACAGACTTTCTACCTTTATTCAGATTTGCCCAGTACTATCAAGTTGTACGTGAATTCCTTTCTTCCTCTAAAGGATCACCACTACCAGGCACGTGGCAGTGTTGACCTGTTACTACTAATCTCCAGAGCAGCAAATCAAACCAGTCATTGCCATGTAGGTCAGTGACTGGTGCTAGGATTTTTGCATGGTCTATGTATTTGATGAACTTATGGAAGTTTAAAGGGTCCAGTATGGGGAATCATAGCAATACTGTAATTGACAGTCTTCCTGTCCTCAAGGAAAAGAGTCAAATGGATGCTACCCCCACAAATGACTGAGGAGGAGCAGGCTATTTGAGAAGGTTAGTTGTGCTTCCTTCTTGAAAAACCTCACGCTAAGTTGATGTGCATAACGCCAACAGCAGTATCAACTAGTGTTGTCAATACAATCCCCTCCTGAGTGTTGGAGCATAAGCCCCTAAGGAGCAGCTGGTACCCCAAGGGCCTTAGATGTATGTAAAGTATTATTGTGTTATCTGGAAAGAAAAAAAAAAAATCCATCAAATGGGAAGTCCTCTGTAGTTTGCTGAGTGCCTGGGGCTATGGGTGAGTTTTGTAACATTAAGGCTTTCCTCAGTGATAGTACAGAGCCCATCAGTATCCGAAGTGTCCAGTGCATCACGTACAGATTGAAGGTAAGTTTTGCCTATAATGCAACCTTCAAAGAAAGGCTCGAACTCCTCCTGTGCATCTCCTCCAGAAGCTCATCAATAAACTTGGACATGACATCCCAGTTTACAAGCTATATTTGGCTAACATTATCTGAAGTATCTGAGCCGTTAGCTATGATCTTTGAAAAATCATGGCAGACAGGGGAGATTCCAGAAGACTGGAAAAGGGCAAATATTGTGCCCATCTATAAAAAGGGGAATAAGAACAACCCAGGAAACTACAGACCGGTCAGTTTAACGTCTGTCCCAGGGAAGATAATGGAGCAGGTAATTAAGGAAATCATATGCGAACACTTGGAAGGTAATAAAGTGATAGGGAATAGCCAGCATGAGTTTGTGAAGAACAAGTCATGCCAAACTAATCTGATAGCTTTCTTTGATAGGATAACGAGCCTTGTGGATAAGGGAGAAGCGGTGGATGTCATATACCTAGACTTTAGTAAGGCATTTGATACGGTCTCGCATGATATTCTTATTGATAAACTAGGCAAATATAACTTAGATAGGGCCACGATAAGGTGGGTGCATAATTGGCTGGATAACCGTAGTCAGAGAGTTGTTAACGGTGCTAAATCCTGCTGGAAAGGGATAACAAGTGGAGTTCCGCAAGGGTCTGTTTTGGGACCCGTACTGTTCAATATCTTCATCAATGATGTAGATATTGGAATAGAGAGTACGCTTATTAAGTTTGCAGATGATACCAAACTGGGTGGGGTTGCAACTTCTTTGGAGGATAGGGACATAATTCAAAATGACCTTAGCAAGTTAGAGAAATGGTCAGAGGTAAACAGGATGAAGTTTAATAAAGAGAAATGCAAAGTGCTCCACTTAGGAAGGAACAATCAGTTCCATACATACAAGATGGGAAGCGACTGTCTAGGAAGGAGCATGGCGGAAAGGGATCTAGGGGTCATAGTGGACCACAAGTTGAATATGAGTCAACAGTGTGATGCTGTTGCAAAAAAAGCAAATAGGATTCTAGGTTGTATCATCAGGTGTGTTGTAAGCAAAACTCGTGAAGTCATTCTGCCGCTCTACTCTGCACTAGTTAGGCCTCAGAAGGAGTACTGTGTCCAGTTCTGGGCGCCACATTTCAAGAAAGATGTGGAGAAATTGGAAAGAGTACAGAGAAGAGCGACAAGAATGATTAAAGGTTTAGAGAACATGACCTATGAAGCCAGGCTTCATGAACTGGGCTTGTTTAGTTTGGAAAAAAGAAGATTAAGGGGGGGACATGATAGGGGTTTTCAAATATCTAAAAGGGTGTCACAAGGAGGAAGGAGAAAATTTGTTCCTCTTGGTTTCTGAGGACAGGACAAGGAGTAATGGGCTTAAAGTGCAGCAGGGGAGGTTTAGATTGGACATTAGGAAAAAATTCCTAACTGTTAGGGTGGTCAAATATTGGAATAAATTGCCAAGGGAGGTGGTGGAATCTCCCTCTCTGGAGATATTTAAGAACAGGTTAGATAGACATCTGTCAGGGATGGTGTAGACGGAGCTTGGTCCTGCCTTGAGGGTGGGGGGCTGGACTCGATGACCTCTCTAGGTCCCTTCCAGTCCTATGATTCTATGATCTGCAGCGACCGCAGGGCCCATGTGCAACTCTGAACGCACAAGCCTGGGAGGAAGGGGTACTTTGCACCCTGACTTATAAACAAGAAGCTCCCATTGGCTGGAAACTGGCCAATGGAAGCTGTGAGATTGTACTGAGAGCAAAGGCCATGCACAAAGCCTCTCCCCAGGCTTGCAGCATTCAGAGCTGCTCTGAGCACCATGGGGAAGGGGAGGGCAAGCAGAGAGCCTGGCTGAGGCTCAGCAGGGTGGATCCCATACACAGGCCACATTTTGACAACCCCTGGTTTAACCAGCCCAGTTCTTGCTGCCAATGCTCTACTTAAAAGGTGGTCTAGAAGACTTCCTGCCCCTAGGAGGGGACAGTGAAGTGCCAGGTGACTCCCAGCCAGATTGCAAGAAGTCACCTGGATAGTCTAGAGGTACTGGAGGTGTCAACCTGATTGGACCAGTGGAGCAGACCTCCTTTTCAGCACTGAATGTGTCAAAATGATTGTACCGTGACAGACATTGCAGTCAGGGCAGATAAAGGAGTTGTAGTTGGTGCCTATGCTAATGCTTGTTCCAGTAGCGGGGCTGTAGGATCCTCAACATGTAACACAGCTGAGGGCTGAACTGAAATCTGCACAGTGGTCCCAGTGCCAAGAATGGTACTAGGTCCAAGGTTTTGCTCAATTTCTTAACTGGGACAAACACTGATGCTGCTAATGTGCCCTATGCTGGAGCCAAGGATGGGCAGTACTTAAAAGCCCAGAAAGATCTGCACATCAACAGTACTTAGTATGAACTAACTTTAAATGGAAATAAAAATGAAAATTGTGTCTAATGGGTGTTAAGTGCTAACCAACTATTTACAAGGAAGGTAAGGAGCGAACTTCAGAAAAACACGAGACAAAACTTCACAGGTAGTTCCAGTCTGGCCATGAGTGGCAAGAACAAACTTAAGGGAACAAGGTCGAACTGCTCTTGTATAGTCTCAGGAAGAATATAGATGTACCACCCTAGTGGACAGGACAGCAGGAAAAAGCATAACAAAACTAAAACACTTTTCTAGCTCTAGTATGATGACTGCACTCATTTAAGATACATGTAACCACTCTAACTATACCCACGCCCAACCACCCCAGTTCCATGTATGGCAGCTATTTGCATTTGTTCTCCTAGCTTCTAGAGAGACCCCATCCACATAAGCAGAGTTCCTTTACTATGTCCTTGCATAACTTTGAAAACAATTCCTTCGGTTTCACTTTTGATTTAATGCTAGAAGAATGAACCCCATTTCCTTTCCAACAGACTGAGCTATTATGGTAAGCTAGAAGTCCCTCCCCACTCCTCCCCCCCTTTTTTTTGGAAGAAAAGAGGTACATGCTTTATTTTAAATTTGATTTCTTAAAAGGGATTATTAAAATTTTTCCATTTAAGTCATTTTTTTAAAATGGGAATTTCATCAAGTGTATTTCTTAATCCCTATAAAAGTTATTCACTAATGTTTTAACAAAAAAGGGATAGCCAATTTAGTTCAACATTTCTTCTAGTTTTCAACTCTTAAGCATTGATTTAGCTGTGCCAAAACAGAGCACAACCCCAAATTTCCCCATTTTCTGTAAGGTTTGAGACAATCATGATTCAAATGGATTCTGTTTTTCTGTACCTTCCTAGTTCAGTGTTTCAAAATGTTGAGGTCTGTACTTGCTTTGGTGATTGCTTCTCATAGAACAATCCCGGGGGAAAAAAAACAGAGACCATCTCATTCCAGGCACATCCTGTTTTTCCTGACACAACCAGCCTCCTATGTTGCTGTAAGTTATGATCAGAGGAAGCTGTAAACCGAATTTGATGGTCCTAGCTCTTACTGTTTTAGAGAGTTTGTCTGTTTGATCAGCTCCTCAACGTATGGTAGATAATGCAAGTATGGCAGTCCAAGGCTTTATGATTATTTCTATTTCAAGAGAGTTAAGTTTCTCTGTAATGAAGAGGGAACTTATTAGCACTATGTGAACTAAATTCCATCTAGTTCAAACTCAATGCAGTGATAAAACTATCAAGATAAAGGACTACTCATGCCTGGTGTCACATTGTCTACATCAATCAACAATGAGCCACCTCAAGTGACAGCACAGTGATCTATAGGGCTGATACCTTGAGCCAGTCTTCACAGCAGGGCAAAGGCATTCCAAGCTGATACCTCATAACAGAATGTTTGTTAATGTACTTACTGTATGATCAGCCATTCCACAGACAAACTGCATAGACATGACAGAGGCCACAACGTGTCTTTTCAGATTCCCCATGTGCGTGCGTGGAAAAGGGGCCAAGCTACCGGCTTCCCTGGGCTTCACACTGCAGAGCTGCAGCTGGGGAGATTTTGCTGTGAATCAGCATGAGCCAAACTGAATGCTGCAACTGCTTACCATTGTCTCTAATCAAATAGTCGACAATCAACTATTCGGTTAGGGAAGTAATTGCACTTTAACATCTCTAGTTCTTTCAACACCCAGCGTTCCTGGAGAGCAGCAGCAGCACAAGTGTCTTTCCTAGTACTCCATTCAGGGTTACCCTCTGTTAGCAAATCTGCTTGTATATCAGATCTGCTTGTATATCCGTGTCAAAGAAGATGCAGCATATTCCTTAACAGGGCATAGTAGGTCAGCCTGGAAAAAGCAGCATGGGGCATATGCTTGCCCAGGGATAGGTGCTGCTGCTTTTTAGAAGAGCAGCAGTTTGCCCAACATGTATTTACCCATGTATGGAACTTGGCAGAGTAGTTCTTGGAACATGTGGCCAGCTGGCATTTCTGCTGCTACACTAAGGCTTTTACCCAAAGGAGCTGGATTTTGCTGTTCAACAAGAAGCAACGTGATCTCTCCATGCAGAGGATTTACAGAAAAGCTTCCTGTGCTTTGCCCAAACAGCATGAAGGGGTGCTACCAACACTGTCGTCATACTATATATCAGGGGCAGCCTGCCCACATAAGCAAACTAGGCAGTCGCCTAGGGCACCAAGTTAAATGGGGCGCCAAATAGTGGTGCAATATCATTGAGGGGCTTGAAGGTGGAGGCGCCTATTGCATAGTTCATACAGTATGGCTGATCATACAGTAAGTACATTAACAACATTCTGTTATGAGAGATCAGCTTGGAATGCCTTTGCCCTGCTGTGAAGACTGGCTCAAGGTATCAGCCCTATAGATCACTGTGCTGTCACTTGAGGTGGCTCATTGTTGATTGATGTAGACAATGTGACACCAGGCATGAGCAGTCCTCTATCTTGATAGTCTTATCACTGCATTGAGTTTGAACTAGATGGAATTTAGTTCACATAGTGCTAATAAGTTTCTCTGTAATGAAGAGGGAACTTAACTCTCTTGAAATAGAAATAATCATAAAGCCTTGGACTGCCATACTTGCATTATCTACCATACGTTGAGGAGCTGATCAAACAGACAAACTCTCTAAAACAGTAAGAGCTAGGACCATCAAATTCGGTTTACAGCTTCCTCTGATCATAACTTACAGCAACATAGAACATAGGAGTCTGGTTGTGTCAGGAAAAACAGGATGTGCCTGGAATGAGATGGACACACACACACACACACACACACAAATCAGCCTCACTGTGTAATGAATGAAAGGACATCCCCGGAGCAGGGGCCAACCTAGCAACTTTACATTGTGAAGCCCAGGAAAGCCTGAGTGCAAAGCTGCCGCTGGAGGAAGGGGAAAGCAACTAGTCGATAGTGCTAATTGATAAGCTCCTGCTTACTGAAGAGTCGACTAGACGCTAACATCCCTAGAAGGAACACGTCTATCCCCCAGAAGATTCATTAGTTAACATGAAGCAGAATTTGTCCTCAAGTGTCCATGAGATCAAAGTTACAAACATCAACAGTGCCAGCAATGCAGTGTGCATAGATCTGAGGGCAAGATCTTCAGCATCCTTCAGGATGAATTGTAGCAACCTGAGATGTGTAGGGGTGTGAATGGTTAAAGGCTGTTAACTGGTAAGCACCACCCTTACTGGGTTCTTGCACAAGAACAGCTGTACTTGCACAAGAAGCCACAAGTGTAGACATAGCCTTAGAGGGAACACTTCCCCCAGCCTCTCTGCCCCCAGGGTTAATGTCACACACACTGGGTTAATGCAATTGCAGGATAGTTGCATGAGCAGCGTTTGGTGGGGGCCAAACTAATCCCTGTTGGTAGGAGGATGGTGGGAAAAGTCCTTCAAGAGGGGTGACATGACACCTTTTACTTATGGTCATGTGTCCATCTTCCCCTGAGCGGGTTACTTCCAGAGGCCTGGCTAATGGGGGTTGGGGATGTGGCTAATGGGACAACACCAAAAATTATACAAGCCTGCCGCCCCTGACCGGAAGTGTGCCGGGCACGCTGCGGGAGGGGGCGTCAACCCCGGAGGCGGAGTGCGGCGGCTGCCTGCGCCACAGGAGGTGAGTTGAGCATAGGGTTTCCCTACACTGCAGGGGGAGAGGTGTGCGCGTGCACACACACTGCCTCTGGGACTTTGTGGGGGAGGTAGCTGGGGATTTTGTGCGTGCTTTGGGCTCTGCCAAAAAAATTTCTGGGGCCCCTGTTGAAACGCGTGTGTGGTGCTGCAGGGCCTTGTTGAAATTGTTTGAATTGGACCCCGCACTTCTTAAAGCTGGCCCTGTTTAGGGGTAAACTAAAGCCAAGAGCCTAGTAAGCAGTGGAAGTATTAGCAACACTGCTGAACAATATTGACCTCCAGTGGTTCAGCAAATTCTCTGATTCCATACTAGACAGGTCCTGAGGGTGCCAGACTAGAGTGGTTTACCTGTAGCTGAAGGAGAAAGGAGCAGGTTTATCCTGAAAGCTACTTGCAGCTGCTTCTCAGCTGCCTATTGGAACAGAAACAAAACATATGCAGTGCACAACTGCCAGAACTTCCTTCATTTCAAAAAGCCACATGCATCAATGGCAGATTTCTCTACAGGGAAAAGCTAACTCGCAATAAGCTGGTAATTCATTCAGACAGATACCAAAACCAAATATTTGCAATGTTGGGGCAATTTTAGGAGAAAGATTAAGAGTTCACAGATCAAAGGAGTTTGACAGGTTAAGTTGAGTGCTAATCTTCAACCTGCTGCTCCAATTCATTCAAAAATGTAGTTGCAAAGGAAGTTTCACTTTGTCTATGGTGGTGACTACATCAAGCTCCACACTGACACAGAAGGCAGAGAAATAATTAAATTCAAGGAACTCACAGGCTTTCAAAGCCCTCAGCCAGCAGGAGCCAAGTGGCAGATCTTTCCCCTGCTCCAACTCCCTTCCCATGCCTAGAACCTTCCCCAAACCAGTCTGTTTCCCTGCTAACTTCCACGAGAGCTACACATCCTAACTTTGACCTTCAAACAGAGTCTGAAGTTATGTTAATAGTGCTCATGTACAAGATTTCATAATCCAGTGAGCCACAACATCTTATGGTTATAACCCTGACTTCCCTTCCCAGCCTCACTGTCTCTCATCCTTGCCTGTGATAAGTCACATGGCAAGGCATGCCTTAAATTAGGCACGCACGGTCAGGGTAGGTATGTTCTCTTTTGTCTGCAAGTCAACATACACGTTTCTGGTACTGTATAAATAGATACATCAAATTATTTTTAAACCAGCTACTATTTCCTCAGCATGTACATGGAGCTTTATAGAATGAGCCTTTCATTAAGCCACTGCTAAAAAAGGCAATTCCCCTTCCCGGGGCCCACAAGACTAAATTACTGTGCAGTAGTTCTTACTGTAAAACGCTAACTGAGATAAGGTCCCTGAAGTGGCTGACTGAGGTTAATGCTTTACCATCCTCCCTAGGATTTCACCCTCATCTGTGCTAGGCTTTTACAGCAGGATTGATAATGGTACTTACCGGTAACTTTAGTTATCCTATCATAAAGATGCACTATTTTCCCCTCTTCCTCCACGGACCATAAAAATCCATTGATCTCCAATAAACTTAAAAACTGGATGAGCACAGAGAGTAGGATAAATTCAAGCTTTCAGAGTAGCAGTCCCGAGCATCCTTCACTAGAGCACAGTGTCTTACTTTACAAGTGTAGATATTTCTGTTGTGTGTGTGTGTGAGAGAAATAAAAGCAGCTAGATAACTTACATTCTCCCTCTCATTGCTTTGGCTTTTTGTTCCTCTTCAAGGTTTCTTGGTGGAGTTGAAGGTGTCATCCCTTCATTTAGACACCCAGTGCCATCTTTTAAGCTTCCTCGATAAGTTCCTCCTTCTAGGGTCTAAAAACCAATCATTACAGAACAAAACATTATCCTTGAGCTACAAAGCTAGAGCGTTACCTTCTGTTGCAATGGTCACTTGGCAATCTTGAGTAATGAAAAATTATATGTTCAATTATGTCCCTTGCTGCCCCACCTCAGTGATTTAGTTAAAACTAGTTTGTTTTTCCATATCAACATGAACTATAACCAATCTGAAATCTTGAGGCTGATTCACTGCAGTGGAGCAGAAAGCATCCACCATTAAACACAGGATGAAAATGCTGGTTATGCCAAAGTATCTATCTGCAAAAAGAGAAAAAAAAATCCCACTGTTCAAGATAGGATTAAAGCTACAAGAATTTAATAGGTTATGTGGAAGATTAATGAAGATACCTTTCAGTAAAGTAATAAACAAAAAGACTACAAAACCCCCCACATAGATATGACTAGTCATATCTCCACTTCTAGGTGAATTTTACGTTAGTCTGAGTTTGCTACCTCTATGTGGGTGGGGCACAAAGGAAGAAATAAATACCTTGCAATGAAAGCCTTCGACACTATCAGTCTCAATGCAATTTAATCTTTTTCGTGTCTGGAGTTTCTAGAACTCCACCTTCTTTTCTAGAGAAGCAGCACATTAGTCACAAGAAGTGCAGTTCATTCTGAAATTCGTATTTTCTTCAAATGCTCAACTTAATCATCCAAGAGACTACAACCCTGACGGCAAAACACTTTTCCAACCAGATCCAATGGCTAAGTCAATACTGGGAAGGCTTGGAGACCAAAGTGCTATTGATATGCAAAAGTTGCCAAAAAGTATAAACTGGTCAAACCAGTTTTTCCTGCCTCCCATTGTTGACATTTCATGGCCACATTATCTGTTGACAGGGTGCTAGCAGAGCAAAGCAATGTGGGTAAGCATCCCACAGTGCAGTGTTACGGGAAGGCAGAGAAAATCCTTGCACTTGATAGGCAATCTGTGAGCTCTCTGTGCTAAGGAATGTCAAAACATTATAGCAGGCTCTCCAGCCCTTCCCCAGCAGCAGGACGGACCAGGAGCATTTCAATGGATTGGTTCTTTGTTCCCCAGCTGTCAGACTTCCCTGGAGCTTTGGGGGAGGGGGGGTGAGAGGAGGAAAGGTGCATATCAGTAGGGCAGCAGAGATCACAAAACACTAAGCAGAGCCAGCAGGACAGACATTGTGGGATATTGGTAGAAGCCAGTTCTCTTGAACAAACAGCAGAGTGCACACAGGCTCTTTGTCAACAATAAAGGGAGAAGACAAAAGTCTTTCAAAGGGTTGGAAGTTTTTTTGTTGCCAAAACTGGGCATGTCACCGGACAAAAAAAGAGTTACACTGCAATGTAAAAACAAGTGAGCATTTAATCACCAAAAGATGATACTTGCTAGTGTAGACAAAGGCCTATTACTGTACTGAACACTCAAGACTGAAAGCACTAAAACCAAATTACTACTTTTATTGTAGAATCACTTTGCCAGACAAAACTGGTACCACACATTCAAAGGAATTCCAGCATTATTTTATTATTCTCCTCGTCCTTCAAAAGAGTGCAAGAAAATGAACTTTCAGAGGCTCAGCATAGGTTTATCTCAACTCTTTAGCACCGTGAACATCACTTACTTGTGCTGTAGCATTTCCCCACGTGTATGGACCCTAAGGTGTTTTACTCTACAGACTAACACTAAAGAGTTGTTTCAAGGAACAGTTCAGGAAGCCAACCGCTAATAAAAAAATCCCACTTTCACACTCAGATTATAAATTGCAAATGTTACAGTAAAATCTAGAAGAGAATAAACTAAAGCCAGAGGATTTGATGCTTTCATCCTATCCGAGATCAAAATAAAACTGATCATTTTTTTAATAGCAGAAATGACGCAGGTGGTGTATCCATTTCAGTGAAGGCTCATCACAACTATCAAGCATTAAAATATCAAACAATTGTGCTATTTAGCAGGACTACATAGTTATTTTCTTTACCCAAGTCTCTCTAAAAATGTTAATATATGACAGCTACTTCATAGCTAAACTCTCATTGTGGAAAAAAGAGGCCCTGTCTTTAATATAACCCAAATGTTTAGGTCTGTTCTGAGGAATGGCTCAGACTAATATGTGAAATTCACTGGTGTCACTGTTTGAAGTCTACATGATGCTTTGGTGCAACATCTGCATCAGTTTGCAAAAGTGTTTACTTTTAGTCATGGAACAGCCAATATTAGAACTTTTCAACTGACAACTGTGCACCTCTGAGTTAATAAAAATGCAGCAGGTGCAAAGGAGCAAGGAAATAAGGCAAACTGTCAAACCCACATTATAAAGGACAAGTAATGCCTATTCCGTACATAATTTTGAAGACGACACTACACTTACCAGCTTACTTTTGACCAACTTTTCTATTGCACTGACAAGATCTGCAGCAGTCGGGACATCAGCGGAGCTTTGACGAGCAGCTAGCAAAGAGGACTGCAAGACACCAGTTTGCAAAGGAAAAGCAGGTTAGCAGGATGAGAAGGGGTTAGGAAAGCGAGCAAACCAGCAATAAGAGGTAATGTTTGGGACTCAAGCAGGAAAAACATGGACGCATGAAAAGGGTTGAGGATTACATGCAAGTGTCAGGTGCCTGGCTGTCAGATTAGCAACACACAGATTAGTACTGGAATTCTGAATCCTGCACAGAGATGCCACTCAAAAGCCAGTTGCTAAAAGGGTGACCATATTTACCAAAAGGAAGAGGACACTGTGTTGACTCATGCCAGTCCCAGGGGAGAACGGGGTGGGTCAGGCAAGCTCATTTGCCCAGCCCCCTCCCTGTGCAAAATTGGACTGGCAGTGGTGTTGCTGCTCACTGAGTCCTACGTAACCCCATACAGAAGCATTGCTTCCCTCTGCATGGGGATGGCATAGCTGCTTGCCCTCGCCCCTGCATGTTTCTCTGGATGCACATGTGTGCATGGACACACCCTCCCTGTTAAGACCCACACACGCTAAAGTGGGCATTTGTCATGGCAGGGCCTAAAAGGGACAGTTCCAGCCAAAACAGGACATATGGTCACCCTGTAATTAAGAAAAGCAAGTTTCCTTACTCATGTTGCAAGTCACTGGTATAACGATCCCTTTGAAATCCAAAAATCTTCCTTTCAAGGACCTCAGTAGCTTTACAATCACTACAAAATTGATCTTGCTTACCCAGCCGCAGACATACTATGATCTTCATTTTACAAGTGGGGAACTGAAGGCACACAGGATTAACACAAACTTTTTCAAAAACTGAATAAGAACAGTGGGTGGTCAGTATTCCTTGGGAAAACAAGCTGGGCATCAAGTATCCTGTATTGTGCACTCAAAACCTAAGGCAAAGTCAACAACTTGGACAAAGATTGAGTCTGTTTTGTTTCCTGGTTCTCATATTAGCACCATTCGGGTTGCTTTTTTTTTTTTTTTTTTTAATTATGGCCAGGCCTACACCACAGATTCTGCAGGCACAGCGCTCGGAGATTGAACAAACGTGATTCCTGGCCAAACAGCTATGTGAGCAAATTGAGGGGGCTGGTGTGGAGAATGTATTACTCCCCTCAGATTTCTGCTGGGTTGCCTGCTCCAGCCTCCTTATCCCCCAGGATTGCCAAATGCCCCAGTGTGAAAGCCTTTGGTATAGACCATAAGCAACAGTGAGGCAGTGATGTGCCCTCTTAAACGTTTAAGCTACGCCCTCCCCCAATTATGCATTGCCTCTGCCGGCAAAGCCCCCAGTATAGATTTAATTATACTGGCAAAACTGAAAAAGAACATAGCTTCTTCTGCTCAGGAAAGTTGGGAGCTGGGTGGGCCCATACTAGGAGTCAGTCCATACTAGGAGTCCTTTGTTAATACACAATTGTTCTACTTTCAGTTATTCCTACATTAGTAAGCTGTATCTGCATCTGCAATAAAACAAGCTGTGGATATACACAGCCATGGACGTGGATACCTGCATGTATAACACAGATATCCACAAATTTGCTGGGTTCTACTTGTAAGATACTACTAATCTGGACCAAGCCTAACGACAAGAAAGGTTTTCTGACATCCCCTACATTCAA
Organism: Pelodiscus sinensis; assembly: GCF_052426305.1. Lineage (NCBI taxonomy): Eukaryota > Metazoa > Chordata > Testudines > Trionychidae > Pelodiscus > Pelodiscus sinensis. The sequence continues at coordinate 12,664,423 of NC_143058.1, read as the reverse complement.
AAGAAATGTCTCTCTAGGTGCTGAATTTTACAGACACAAATTTTAGTTTAAAACTTGATGCCCAGATTTAGCCCCCAAATCCATGTTTAGCATCTATATTTTAACAGAGGGCTCCAGTTGTCAATAGTGGAGAGAACAATTAATAGGTGCTATGAACCTTTAGCATGCCGAAGACAAACGCATGTATGGGAGTAGAGTTGCCACCCTTCCAGTTTCACCAGGAGTCACTCAGAATTGGGCTCTCTCTCTTGGAGACTCCTGAAAGCTAAACTAGGTGAGTTACTCTAGAAGTCTGGCAGCACAGTGATGCTCATACAGGCTCCCTGCCTGCCCTGGCCCGGCATTGCTGTCGGAAGAGGCTGGCACACCCTCCCTGTAGCCCCTAGACAGGAGTGGCTCTGTACCCTGCCGCTATATGCAAACACCACACCCCGACTGCAGGTACTGCTCCGACAGTTCCTATTTTCTGGAAACTATGGTCAATAGGAGCTGTAGGGGGTGGTGCCTGTGGGCGGGGGTGGGAACAATGTGCAGAGTCATCTGGACCCCCTGAAGGTAACTGCTGGCTGTATTTGTGCCCCCAACGGACTATGCATGATTCAATGGCAGCCAGATTCGACTGCCTTTACTGTCGAGCCCAATTGGAATTAAAAAGATATTTTTATCTCCTCCGTCACTTAACGCAGGTTTGCCGCTTGGGCAGGTGCCAACAAATAGAGAGGAGGATATTGCTTCTATTAAAATCACTACCCTAGCTTTAATGAGTGCACATGTGACATTAAGATGAGCTGATAAAGGAGACCCTGGAAGAGTGGCAGTGGAGATTACTCTGTCTAGGCATGTGGTCATCTCACTATTGTGAAACAGTGAGCTTGCTACCTTTGAATAAAGCAGCAGGAAAGAGGGGGCAGAGGAGACACATCCTGTCCACTATGGCAGTATGTTCATGTTTTCTGAACTGCTTCCGTTCTCCTTTGTAAGTTAGCATAAACCCAAGTGATGCATCTAGTCAACAGCGCTAATTAAAAAGTTAGAGAACCAGGTGGTTAATTTCCCCAATTAGCTTCAAAGCTAGAATGAAATCTAAATTGCTATTCAAGACTGCATTCCGCTGTTGAAACAGGAGGGGCAACTAGCAAAAACGTGGGCTGGGCAGGGTTCTGTAGAGAAAATGGCTGGATGTTTATGCCATTTGCCAATGTGGGTGCCTAAGTAATTTGGTCTCATTTTCAGAGGTATTCAATGCCTGTAGCTCCCACTACTTCAATTAGCATAGAGCTTGCTTAATATTTGTGAAAAAGTCACCAACGTAGGTACCTCAGTGGTTACAATTGAGCATTCCTACTTTTTGCATCTTCAGTCCACAGTATAGACTTGAAGCCAAAGATGGGCAACTGGAGGTGAGGGGTAGGGGGCAAGAGTAACCTTGCCAGTGACTTCATTACACTTGCATTCTTCTGCATTTCGAAGGGCAATGGCACAGGGAGGACACTGGCAGCTGGATTACTTCTGGCAGCAGCCAGTGATCCGCCCTTGTTCCCAACCCATCCATTATGTTGATGGATAAATGTTACACTGCCCTGGCAAGGAGAGGAGGAATCATCCCCTAAGGTGGAGGAGAAGCAGCCATGTACCATCTCCCTGCAGCCACCACTTGCAGGAGCAAATGCAGGATAGTAACGTTTGGAGACTGAGGGGGAGAAGAGTACCTTTGTATTGCCCTGACATGGCATACCGTGTTCTATGCTCCCTGATAGGGACCTGTATCTGAGATGTTAGAGGCACTGTCGAGGAACATCAGGCTCTGACCACTATCCCATGCTACTCATCCATGTGAGCACTAATGACACTGTGAGGTATGACACTGAGCAGCTCAAAAGTGACTATACGACTCTGGGAGTATGGATGGTGTCCTCTTAGATTCTTCTGGTCAAAGATAGGTACTCAAGCAGAGATAGATCCATCATGGAGGTGAATGCCTGGCTGCAAAAACGGTGTCACCAGGGAGGACTTCAGCTTCCTTAACCATGAGATGCTGTTTCAGGAAGGACTGCAAAGCAGAGATAGGGTCCATGTTCCGAGGAAGGTGAAGAGTATATTTGGATACAGATGGGCTAACCTAGTGAGGAAGGCTTTAAAACTGGTGGGGCAGGTGACTAAAGACCACAGATAAGTAAAAAAAATATGAAGACCTGGGATGTGAGGGAACAGAAATGGCGGGGGAACAGAAATGGCGGGGGGGGGGGGGGGGGGAGAAGAGAAGACAAGCTGTAGCAGCAGGAATAAAGGAGAAACCAGATGGGCGGGGGAGGGGGAGAGGAATCAAACCAGTATTTTAGTTCTGTATATTCATGTGAAAAGTATGAGGAAGAAGCAGGAAGAACTCAATGGTAATACATTAATGCCAACTATGTCATAGTTGTGGTGTTCGAGACTTGGTGGGATAATACATGACTAGAATATTAGCATAGAAGGGTGCAGTTTGCTCAGAATGGACAGGCAAGAAAAAAAAAAAGAGGAAGTGTTACCTTCTATATTTAAAGTGTATACATTTGGCCTGAGGTGGAGACTGAACTAGGACAGACTTGTTGAGAGTTGGAGTAGAGTAAGAAACAAGGGTGGTATAATAGGGGTCTAGTATAGACCACCTAACCAGGAAGTGGTGGATGAGGCTTATACAAAATCAAATTCATCCAAAGCACAGTACTTGGTGATGGGGGACTTCATCTATCCAGACATCTGGAGGGAAAATAGGGCAGCAGGGCACAATTATCCAACAAGTTCTTAGCATGTATTGGGGGCAAGTTTTTATTTCAGATGGTAGCTTTCTCCACAAGGGAGGAACTGGTTGAGAATTTGAAAGCTGAAGGCTGCTTGGGTGATAGTGATCATGATCTTGAAAGGACAGAGTTCACAGCTAAGGAAGGGTAGGAGGGAGAACAGCAAAATAAAGAGTGGCTTTCAAGAAGGCAGACTTCAGCAAAGTCATGGAGTTGGTGGGCAAGATTCTGTGAGAAGCAAGTCTAAGAGGGGAGATGGGGGGAAAACGGAAGACAGTTGGCAGTTTTTCCAAGAGACATTATTACGGGTACAAGAGCAAACTATTCCACTGGATAGGAAAGTGGCAGTACGGCAGGAAACCACCCTGACTGAAGCAGAAGATCTTCAATGATCTTAGAAAAGGTCCTAGAAAAAAGTAGAATTTAGGTCAAACCACAAAAGACGAACAAACATACCATAAGTATGTAGGGGCAAAATTAGAAAGGCCAAGGCATAAAAACAAGCTCATATTAACTATAGACAAAAAGGTAACAAGACAACATTCAACATATATTCTAGAAACAAGAGGAAGACCAAGGACAGGATAGACCCATTACTAAATGAAGAGGGGACACAAAAAAGTGTCAAGGCAGGGGTGCTTAACTCAGTTTTGGTTTTCACCAAGGTTGAGGTTGACTGGACACCTAACAGTGAATGTCAATGAAAAAAGGTGTTAGGAACAGAGGCTATATATAAGAAAAAAAAAAAAGTTAAAAATTAGACTAGTTAGATCAGTGGTCCCCAACGTTGAGTGGCTGCCGCGCGCCCGGGGGCGGCACCGCGCACGGGCCGCGCGCCCGGGGGGTAGGGGCCGGCACCACGCACGGGCCGCATGCCCGGGGCCGCCCATGCGCCATGCGCCCCGGGGCCGGGGCCGCCCATGCGCCCCGGGGCCGGGGCCGCCCATGCGCCCCAGGCCAGCCCTGCGCATGTGCCGTGCGCCCAGGGGAGGGGCTGCCCATGTGTCCCACACCTGAAGCCGGCACCATGCATGTGCTGCGTGCCGGGGGGGCGGGGGGGGAGGGGGACACAGCCCAGATGTTTCAGCGAGTGCACAGAAATCCCCCGGCGGGCGCCATGGCGCCTGCGGGCACTGCGTTGGGGACCACTGAGTTAGATGTCTACAAGTCACCAGGACCTGAAGAAATGTATCCTAGAATACTCAAGGAGCTGACTGAAGGTATCTGAGCCATTAGCAATTATCTTTGAAAAATCATGTAAGACAGGAGAGATCCTATAAGTCTGGAAAAGAGCAAATATAGAGCTCATCTTTGAAAAGGGAAATAAGGATGACCCAGGGAATTCTAGACATGTCAGCTTAACTTCTGTGCCCAGAAAGATAACGGAATAATTAAGGACTCCATTTGCAAACATCTACAAGATAAGGGGGATAATTAACACAGATTTTCAAGAACAAATTACATCAAACCAATCCAATAGCTTTGGCAAGATAACAAGGTTTTGTGGATGGGGGAAAAAAATCCAGTAGATGTGGTATATGCGGACTTTAAGGCTTTTGATTCAATCTCACGTGACTGTCTCATTAGCAAGTTAGGGCAATACAACCTAGATAGAGCCTCCAGATAGTTATGCACACACCTTGTATAGATAACCATTCCCAGAGAGCATAATGCTAGAGGGCATCATGAAGGGGTTCCACAGGAATCAGCTCTATTTGCCATTATCTCAATCATTGGTTAAGAGAGTACACTTCTAAAATTTCCAGGATACCACCATGCAGGGGCTACAAGTTCTTTTCCAGATTACAAGTCAAAGTGATCTGGACAAACTGGAGGAATGGTCTCAAGTCAACAGGATGAAATTCGGTAAGGATAAGTGCAAAGTACTCCACTTAGGGCAGAACAATCAGTTTCACATACATGGGAAATGATTGCCTAGGGAAAAGTACTGCAGAAAGAGAAGCTGAGTCAACAGTAACAACCCAGAAGGTTTGCATTTTTTTGCATTAATGGAATGTTGTAAGCAGGACAGAAGTAGTAATTTTGTTTATTCCACGCTGATTATGCTTCAACTGTAGTACTGTGTACAGTTCGGGGAGCTACATTTTGGGAAGGATGGGGAGAAATTAGAGAAGGTCCAGAGAAGAACAAAAATGATTAAAGGTCTAGAAAACGTGCGTAAGAGGGAATATAAGTTGTGTCCCCCCCTCAATTCAATCTTCTTTTTCCAGGCTAAACAAAACCTACCATTATCTAAAAGGCTGTTACAAGGAGGAGGGAGAAAATTATTCTCCTTAACCCTTGAGGTCACAACAAGGAGCAATGGACTTAAATTGCAGCAAGGGAGTTTTAGATTGGCAATTAGGAAAAACTTGGAAACGGTCAGGGTGGTTAGTACTGGAATAGATTGCCTAGGGAGGGTATGGAATTTCCATTGGAGATTTAAGAGTAGGTTAGAGAAAAACTTGTCAAGGGTGGTCTAGATCAGTGTTTCTGCAGTACACTTTCAGAAACACTGGTCTAGATGGTGCTTGTTCTTGCTTTGAGTGCATGGGACTGGACTTGATGACCTTTTGGTTCCTTCCAGTTCTAGGATACTACAGTGGATGCATATGCGCCAGTAAAAGAACTTTTAAGTGGCTTCACAACCTGTCTCCTCCCCGCAACCCCGCCAAAAGGAAAAAAAAAAATCTAGTTTCAATTTGGAGTTGGAAGACTTGTCCACAGTGGGTATTTATGGGGGCAAATCTATAAAGCTGTGTTTCCCCATTACTGTAGCCAAGGACTTTAGAATCAAATGTGCCAACTCACTCTATGGGTACGTCTAGACTACATGCCTCTGGCGACAGAGGCATGTAGATTAGGCTACCAGACATAGTAAAATGAAGTGGCAATTATTTAAATCGCCGCTTCATTTTACTATGTCTGGTAGCCTAATCTACATGCCTCTGGCAACAGAGGCATGTAGTCTAGACGTACCCTATGGCAGTGGAATAGTGTATGTCTACGTTGCATTCCACTCTTCCAGGGTCTCCTTTATCAGCACATCTTAATGTCACATGTGCACTCATTAAAGCTAGGGTAGTAATTTAATAGAAGCAAATGCAAACAAACGAATTGCAACTGAAGTGCGGATTTGAATTTCCCATGCTTCATTTGCATAATTGCAGCTTGCTGCTTTTCCAAAATACTGTATTTCAAGAAAAAAATGCGGTCCACATGGCGTTATTTCAAAAAGAAACTCCTTAAATGAGGTTTAAGGGTTATTTTGAAGGGTAAGGGTTATTTCAAAAGAAGGGTCTCTTCAAAATTACCATATTTTGAGGAAAAACAGGGTTATTTCTAAAAGAAACCCTCCTTTTGAAATATCACTTACTCTTTAAAAAATGAGGTTTAAGGGTTATTTTGAAGGAAGGGTTTCTTTCTGAAATAGCCTTGTGTGGACTGCGTTCCCCCCCCCTCCCCAAAATATGGTATTTCAGAAAAGCAGCGGGCTGCGATTATGCAAATGAAGTGTGGGAAATTCAAATCTACACTTCATTTGCAGTTTCATTTGTCTGCATTTGCATTGCTCTCTCTCAGGAGGAATGCAATGTAGACATACCCATAGGGACCAGACCATAGCTAGTAGTGGACTTGGTTTCTCCAGCCAAATCAAAAAGTCAATTTCTTAAAAACCCCAGAAGGCAAAGCAATTGTTTCACTGAATAAAACATTTGCATGCCAGTTTGAAAATGTTTCTGAAATGGTATTCAAATTAACACTGTTTTGAGATGTGAAGTTTCCCCCCTTCTAGCCACCTACCTTTTTTTGGCTGAAACTATTCACTGAATTCACAACTTGCCAAAAACTAGACTTCAGAGCAAGTTAACTCTTAGTTAAGAAGTTTGGCCAGCTCTAATGGGGAAGTACAGATATTTCCTTTTAGGGACAGGTTATTGGTCAGAGACTGAACCATTTGCTCAAGAAGTCTGTGAGGGAGTAAGGAATTCAACCCAGGCTAGTGTTCCATCCTTCCTTTCATAGAAGACAGGACCTCAGTGCAGAGTAATTCTTCATCAAGGCCTTCTGTGTTGGTGAATGTTTGAAACAGGGCTTGGATTTCAACGTGCAGCAACTCTCACCCCTAATTCTGGATCCAAGTCAAAATACAAGCCCAGGCTGCCAGTTAGTCTCCTGTTCTCACTGGCCTCTCTTGGAATGGGGCCAAGAGGCTCTGTAAAATTCATCTACCTAGAGAAGAAAACCAAGTAGTTCATCAACATGACATGTTAGAAGATTGTGCACGTACCCATGATACTAAAGCCTCCTGGAACGTTGATCAGACATGGTCACCAGAGTCACACGACAGATTAAAGAAATTCTAAATTCTGCAGGCAACTAACCAGGAACAGACCAACATCCTACCAGGCATGGATCCAAATCTTTGCTCTCCTCTTCCCCTCTCCAGATGGTCAGCAGTATATGCAACACACAAGGTCAAGAGTCCATCACTGCCAGCTGCTGCCTGCCTATCTTGCTGCCATTGCATGATGCTGTAACAGGAGCTGACAGATGAGAAGAGTGCCCCCAGAAAGCACCCTCTATTACTCTGATCCACGGGTCCTTGCACTGGCTAGTGGGCAGAGACTCGCTCACTCCCATTTCTGAGTTTCACATTTTGAAGCTGGTCACTAGTCAACCACCTAAAGCTGCTAGCTCATGGGAGGAAGACTTAAAGATCTGTCCCAGGGTTGTCTTTTTGCACACGGTAACTAACTGGAGCTTGGGGGAGGGGAAGAAGAAGGGGAGAAAGAAGAGAGGGGAGGAGAGTGGAGTGTTAAACCAGATGCCATGAGGAAAGGAAGCAGCTAACAGGAGAACAGATTTGTATAAGTTGACAGAACAAAGAAGAAAAACAAGTGTCAACAAGACAGACAACCCAGCCCATTAGCTGAACACAAAGCAGATCAATTCTCAAGTCTCCCCTTACTTCCAAAGCAAACAGAAATAATCCAAGGATTCACTTTATACACCACTATGCGATTCACCACTGCAGAGCTCTATCACATGCAGCTAAATGTTACTAACAGTAACTGAAAGCCAGCAGTGAAAGCTCACTTTCCAAACACAGGTACCTTACTATCCGCATTGGGTGATTAAGTGGACGTTTAGGCACCTAAAAATTAGTCTGGGGGCCTAAGAGTCCAGCTGGCCAGTCTAAGAGGTCCAAGTTTGAAATCCAGACCTCTAGTAGCTAGGCCTCTAGTAGCTAAGTCCAGACAGCATCATAAAAGAGAAAAGCCTATTGACAAATAGCTTACCAGCACTACCAGCACGGGAACAGGGAAGAACTGAAGAGTCCGATAGGACCTTCAGTACCTGAATTGTTGCTACAGTTCACAAGAAGAGTTGGCATTTTGTCAGGAGCAAGACTACCCTCCCAGTTGCCACTAGAGACACCCAGCTAATACTTTGAACTTACATAGCACTTTTCATATCTAGGTTCCCAAGCAGGTTAGACTGGTGCGTAAGGACTTTCTTCCAATTTCACAGATGGGAAAACAGCACCACATAAGTCAAAGTGACTTACCTGAAGTTACACAGTAAGATACTGGCAGCACTGGGATTAACGCCTATGTCCGACTACTAGTCAGTTTTCCTTCTGAATCAAATGCATTTGCATGACACTATAGTGTCTGTCCTATTCCCAGTGCCCAGAACACCAACCAGAACATGCACTGCTCTTGGCAGATAGTAAAGGCACTTGAAGCATGAACATTTTAGGAGGGATAGAAAGGCTACCTTGCTGAGTGGAGTTGTGCATGTAATACATAGTCAAGTTTTAGAAATTCTCAACACAGAACAAGGAAGACGTGTCCTTCTGCACCAAAAGCAAAGGCTACAAGATTGGGTTGCTCAACAGGCACTATTTTCTGAATAGCTTTAAGTGAAGGGTTCTGAGCAATGACACCACAAGGAAAATGACCAACCATTGTAACCTTACCAGCTCATGTGTACTGGAAAAATTATTCCCGGTTAACAATTCAGTCACATGAATAAAATAATCATTTGGGAAATACAGCTAGCCAGCAAACTGGTCAGCAGCAAAGCCCTACCATTTCATCTTGTGCAGGGTCGTTGTCAAAAATCTTCATAGGAGGAGGAAGTGGTGTGTGGGATTCTTCATCTGGCTCATCTTCTCCCCAACCCTTCTTGCTCTTCTGAAAGCAAGATCGCCATTAGACTCAAAGAAAGGGCAGTTATATGAAAAACACCACTCCAGAGCCTAGCTAGCAACTTTTATGCTTATTTCTAATACAATAGCTATATCAACATAGATATGGGGAAGGGAGGATGATAAGTCTGGCTGCCATAACACAAAGGGAAGTAGTAAATATTTAATAGAGAGGCCAGTCAGGAACAATGAGGAGAAGAATGAAGTGAAAACACTTTTCCAAAGGAAGGTGTTGAAAGCCATTAAGCAGCTCATGGGACATTTTAACAAACTTCCTATTTATTCTATTACCCAGAGGCCATTTCTAGTTTATGTTAATAAAATGTATATTAATAAAATGATAAACTTGGAGTTTCTCCCCCCATGCATTCAAATACTGTGACCTTCATTTTCTGTTCAACTTTCCAGCTAGCGCTGCTGACAGTGTTGATAATGCAGTATGTTCTAGACCAAGTTTGACACAGGGAAACTGTTATTGCTACAGATAACATTTAACAAAAGAATTGGCATGGCTTACAAAAGTCAGTGTTTCCTTTAACTCAGGAGGTGGAAATAAGCTGGTGCACCCCCGTGTGCCGCTCCAGGAAGAAAAGCCAACATCTGGTGTGCTCCAAGAACTCTCCTGAAAGCTGCAGTGCTAAGAAGCCGACAGCCAGGCAGGTTTAAGGGGACCGTCCGGAGCTCACCCCCACCTTCAGGGACTGCCTCAACCCCCTCCAGAAGCATTTAGGGAGGACAAGGGGGCTGAAGCCCTCCCCCTGCGATTTGTACCAGGACACTGCTCCTCTTTCCCCATCACTCACCGGGAGAGGCAAGTATGCAACCAGCATGCACTGGGGACTGCAGAGGAGTGAGTGACCCATGCTGTGTGCGCCCCTCACTCCCGGGCAGTAATGAAGGGGAACAGTGGGAAGCATCCTGGTGTGGATTGGGGGGGGGCATTCAGCTCCTTGCCACCTTCACTCCCCAAACACCTTATACAATCTCCCCAACCCCCGCGCCCTGAACCCCACACTCCAACAGTGACTCTTGCATTCCTCTTCTCCCTCCCTCCCCCCCCCCACACACCATCCCCTGCCCTGAGCCCCCATATCCTGCCCTGAGCTGTCCCTCCTCCCAACCCTCTGTCTCAGAGCCCCTCACACTCTACCCCATACTTCAGTTTTACAGTACTGTTTGCAACTTCCACCCCCCTGTCCTGAGTCCCTCTCCTGCCCCAGAGGGGGTGCAATACGACAATACTTGTATTAATATTTAAGTTACTTTCACCTCTGCCTTCAATAGACAACATCTCCATTTAGGTATCAAATGGTTAATCACGGTTCAATAATGTACATCTTAATCTGGAATCTCTCAAGTATCAGAGGGGGAGCCGTGTTAGTCTGGATCTACAAAAACAAGGAGTCCTGTCGCACCTTCTAGACTAACATATATTGGAGCATAAGCTTTTGTGGGCAAAGACCCACTTCATCAGATACCTGCGCTGGAAATTTCCACTGCATGTACAAATATTCAGGCCAGAATAAGGCTAGAGATAACGAGGTTAATTCAGTCGGGGGGGGGGGGGGGGCCCACTTCTAGTAGCTGATGTGGAGGTGTGAACACCAACAGGAGAAACTGCTTTTGTACTTTGCTAGCCATTCACAGTCTTTGTTTAATCCTAAACTGATAGTGTCAAATTCGCAGATGAACTGTAGCTCAGAAGTTTCTCTTTGAAGTCTGGTCTTGAAGTTTTTTAGCTGCAGGATGGCTACCTTTACATCTGCTACTGTGTGTCCAGGGAGATTGAAGTGTTCTCCTACAGGTTTTTGTATTAGCCATTCTTAATATCTGATTTGTGTCCATTTATTCTTTTACATAGAGGACTGTCCAGTTTGGCTGATGTATATAGCAGAGGGGCATTGCTGGCACATGATGGTGTTGGTGTAGCTGATCTGGTTAGGTCCTGTGATGGTGTCGCTGGTGTAGATGTGGGTAGAGTTAGCACTGAGGTTTGGATTGCTTCCTGAGTTAAGAGGTACTGTGGTGCAGTGTATAGTTGCTGGTGAGAAATTGCTTCAGGTTGGTGGGTTGTCTATAGGAGAGGACTGGCCTGCCTCCCAAGGCCTGTGAAAGTGAGGGATCATTGTCCAGGATGAGTTGTATATCACTGATGATGTGTTGGAGAGGTTTTAGCTGAAGACTGTAGGTGATGGCCAGTGGTGTTCTGTTGGTTTCTTTCTTGGGCTTGTCTTATAGTAGGACACCATCAGTTTAGGATCAAACAAGATTGTGAACAGCTAGCCAGCTACAAAAGCAGTTTCTCCTCTTGGTGTTCACACCTCCACATCAGCTGCTAGGAGTGGGCTTCATCCTTCTCACTAAGTTAACCTCATTATCTCTAGCCTTATTCTGGCCTGCATATTTATACCTGCCTCTGGAAATTTCCATTACATACATCTGACAAAGTGGGTCTTTGCTCACGGAAGCTTATGCTCCAATACATCTGTTAATCTATAAGGTGCCACAGGACTCCTTGTTGCTTTTGGAATATTTCAGTAATTTAAATTTAAACACATACTAAACATACTGGTGTACAATAATTTTGGAGGTCTCAGCCTTAACTAATGTTTGATATTTAAGATGTCAGGATCTTTTATTTTGGCTATTGTGAAGTTACTTTAGAGGTTTCATATCATTGTCTTTTTTCCAGTAAATGCAAAAGGAGGTTCTCCACAACTCAGTCAGCCCCCAGCCCCTGCTCAACACACTTCCACCATGAAAGCAAATGAGAATGAGGCAACATTATTGCAGAATGAGTTTACACACAGTTACTCAGGAACAGCTATTCCTGACCAACTAAGTGTAGACAAGCCCTTAATCTGGATTCAGATGACATCACTGAATGCTCTGCCTGGAAAACAGTAATGGAGAGGAGACTAATACAAACCTCATCTGCACTGTCCCCCTGGGGAGTGGTCTCATCTCCAGGTTTCGGTGAGCCCAAGTCAAAGCTCTTCCTGCCATCTCGCACTTTCTTCTGTTTTTTGATGTTACTCTCTGTTTTCCCACTATTCAGCCGACGCACAGGGCTTGTTAGCCATTTTTTCAGGGTGTTGGTTGAACGCTTTGGGCCAGGAGAGCTCTGGATTGAGTTGAGGGACGACTGAGGCTGCAAGTTGGCCACTGATTCTGACTTGCCTCCATTTTCATTGGAGGAGACGGAATATGCATCTGAAGGAAACAAAACAAATGATTGATGATAATGCTGTCTGGCTTTCCAGGGCTACCCTAGATTAGGATGTACCATGTTACAGTTCATAGGGATTGGTGCAAAACAAGACGCTGAACAAGTCGATCTATTTTCAATAAATTCTACAGCAGAACTCTTTACTGTATACCTCATTTAGCAGTTATTCTCCAGATTCCATTCCTCCCATATCATATACTTGTGAAACATGAGACCTAAAAGGGTCACTAGAATTTCTCAGTTTCTATCCCAGATTCCCCTGTGAAAGGAGAGCAGGCATAAGACAGCTACAGCAATACGGAATACAAAGGTCTGCCCAATACCAATACAGAGTCAGTATGTTCCATTTTCCTTAACTACAGCCTGGAAGCTTAGTGATCATATTTAAGCACTGTCTTCGGATAGCTACACACCATTGTGTTTTTAGGCAGCACCCCAACCTTGTGCTAGCTTATTAAAGCAGTCCTCTCTTACTTTCCCGCTTCTAAGTCATTCCTGACAGGCTCCTCCTTTTGCAGGTTCCCTCCTCTTGATAGGGAGGCTAATTTTTTCCATGGGGCTTATTTTCATGTATGGCTATGCATACTAAGTAGCAGACATCTGCTGTTAGAATCCCCTCATCCCCTCCTGGCCTGTCAATGAGTATAGTACCCCCATGGCCTTGAACACCCTACTAATGGGGCTAGCACATGATAGGACTTGAGTGAGGTACATGTTTAAAGTCAATTGGAAAAGAATCCACTCTCTGGCTGCCGAAGTGGCACCTTCCATGAATGAATTTTGTACATGTCAGTAACTGTTAAAGGTTTTTAACTGCTATAGTAATTAGCCTGGGGAAAGATTGTTTCCTGGAAACAGATGGACATTCCGTTTCAGAGGGGAACATATAATCAGTGAAGAGACATTGAGTGAAGAGTTGTGGAAAGTTTGCATTCCATAGCCAACATGCAGGGAGTTTAAACTGGAGCAGGAAGGGAACTCATATCTAGCATGTTGCTCAAAAGTGCAAAGTTACCATTCTGAAACCTTGAATTCTGCTGACACAACAGGGCATGCTGATAAAGTATGGCTGTCAAAGCAACTCGTGAGTCCTGAATATGGAAAGTGTCTGAAGCCTATTAGGCAGCAGATAAGCTTGCCACTGAAAATGGCTCTGTAAGCCTCTCATATACCCTTTTAATATTAGTTGATAAAAATATTGAAAAAATAAGACCAATAGTAACTGACTTAAGCTGGTCAGTCTCAGATAAGGCTGGGTTATTAAAAAAAAAAAACTTAAGGGAGTCAAAATTGATGGACCCCAAAAACCCCAGCTCTTCTCCTCTCCCCACATCTGCCTGTGGCACAGAATATTCCAGAAGGTCTGCCTATTAGCTGGATGTTTTCAAATTAGTTCCTCCTTTTGCCAGAAGAGAAATGATCAATCTGGGCATTCTTAATGTCAGAGGAGCCAAACTAAAGCATCTTAGCCTACTGCAAACTTCTGTCTTGTCCCGGGGTCTCTCTTTCTGCCCCACATCCCCCACAAATTGGATACAATTTTGTGGCGACCTTGAGGCTTTTTTTTCGCCGCCTCTGCCTCCGAGAATATTTCCAAACCACCAATGAACATCAATCTGACCTACCAGATCCCCCCTATCAACACCAAAGGAAAAATAATTCTATATGGACTCCCCCGGTTGGAATTACAATCTGGATTTCTATATACACAAAGCTTCCTCAACAACGCACAGACTGACATTATTCGCAAACGACAACAAGCGACACACAATCTTAGCCGTGCTGAACATCATGCCATCCACAGTCTCAAAAACAACCTGGACATTATAATCAAACCAGCTGACAAAGGGGGTGCTGTGGTCATTATGAATAAGGCCGACTATAACCAGGAGGCAACCACACAACTCTCAAATACCACATTTTACAAACTTCTCCCCTCTGATCCCACCTTGGAATACCAAAAGAAACTACACTGTCTCCTTAAAAGCCTCCCCACAGCTACTCGGGAACAAATCCACACAGAAACACCTTCTGACCCCCGACCAGGATGTTCTATCTGCTTCCCAAGATCCATAAGCCTGGGCACCCCGGATGTCCCATCATCTCTGGTATTGGCATGCTCACTACTGGTCTACATAGCTGGATAGACTCTCTTCTCAAACCCTTCGCAACCAACACCCCCAGCTAGCTCCGAGACACTACTGACTTCCTAAGGAAACTACAAAACATCGATAACCTCCCCAATAACACCATCCTTGCCACCATGGATGTAGAAGCTCTATATACCAACATCCCACATGAAGACGGATTACAAGTAATTAGAAACACTATCCCAGAGGACGCCACTGCCAGCCTGATAGCAGACCTATGTAACTTTGTTCTCACCCACAATTATTTCCAGTTTGAGAACTTATACCTCCAGATCAGCGGCACAGCCATGGGTACACGCATGGCCCCACAGTATGCTAACATCTTTATGGCTGACCTAGAACAACGTTTCCTCAACTCCCGTCCCCTTTCACCCCTTCTTTACCTACGGTACATCGATGACATCTTTATGATCTGGACGCATGGCCAAGAAACACTGGAGATATTCCACAGAGATTTCAACAACCTACACCCCACCATCAACCTCAGCCTGGACCATTCTACACGAGAGATCCACTTCCTGGACACCACAGTACAAATCAACAATGGAAAATTAGACACCACTCTACAGAAAACCCACCGATTCATACAGTTACCTACATGCTTCCAGCTCCCATCCAGAACACACCACACGATCCATCGTCTATAGCCAAGCCCTTCGATACAACCGCATCGGCTCTAATCCCACTGACAGAGACCAGAAGCTTCAGGATCTCTACCAAGCATTTATAAACCTCAACTACCCACCCGGAGAAATAAAAAAGCAAATTGAAAGAGCCAGACGAATACCTAGAAACCATCTACTTCAAGACAGACCCAAGAAAACCAACAATAGAACACCACTTATCACCTACAACCCCCAACTTAAACCTGTCCAACACATTATCAAGAAACTACAGCCTATATTGGAACAGGATACCATACTCAAAGAGGCTCTGGGAGACAGACCCATAGTCTCCTATAGACAACCACCTAACCTCAAGATGATTCTTACCAACAACCACAGGACATACCACACTAATACCAACCCTGGTACCTTCCCTTGCAACAAACCCCGTTGCCAGCTTTGTCCACGTATTCATTCTGCTGATACCATTATTGGACCTAACCGAGTGAGTTCTAAGATCAAGAACATATATTCCTGCGCATCCAGAAATATAATTTATGCTATCATGTGCCGAAAGTATCCGTCTGCTATGTACATTGGACAAACATCGCAGACACTTCGCCAAAGGATTAATGCCCACAAAACAGATATCAGACAAGATCACAAAGAAAAAACAGTTTCTTGCCATTTTAACCAGAAAGGACACTCTCTCAATGACTTAACCACCTGCATTCTGCTACAAAGACCTTTTACATCTGCACTTGAAAGGGAATCCTCTGAACTGTCATTCATGTTAAAATTCGACACTCTCCGAGAAGGAATGAGCAAATACTCAAACTATCTTACCCATTACCAAGATAGCTTCCCCAATTATCACCTCTAATACCATTAGCTCACAGACATCCCACTCTCCCCACCTCTAATATCATCAATTCACAGACACTTACCTTCCTTCCCCCCCCGCACTCCCCTCCTGTTCTGAAATGTGATTTGTCCTTTTCATATGTGTTCATTTTTTTAATTGTATCCTTTGGTATATATGGTTGAGACTATTTTCTTCCACTATTTGATCTGAGGAAGTGGGTCCGGCCCACGAAAGCTCATCATCTAATAAACCATCTTGTTAGTCTTTAAAGTGCTACATTGTCCTGCATTTTGCTTCTACTGCAAACTACGTTCTTCTTACAATTAACTCTAAACATGCAGTAAAATGTTTGTTTGTGACAAGTTTGTGACAACTCCCCCTTCCAAAGAAGCTCTCTTCGCTAACAAAAATCCTATGATTCTATCCAATTTGGTTCAAGTTTAGCCTAATTCTGCTCTTTCCTGGTTTATAATTTGTGTATCTTAGGGCAAATATCCACTGGTCAATGAAGACTCTACCCCTGGTGATGGCTAAAGAATGGGACACAACTTTGGTTCCAAAACTAAATCATCATTCTTTGGATGAGGAGTCACATGTATTAGCCTATTACCTACCCTTTTAATGGCATCCAATTTACCATTGGACAGTAAAACTAGATGCCATAAAAGTCAATAGATATCAGATTTACAATACATAGAAGTAGTGAAGGTAAAAATGTTCACTGTTGCTTTCCCAAGTACAGTCTGTTGCGGTCTGCTCCAGTTCTCACTTCTTCCCTCCAAAGATGTAACAGTGAAGTCTCTTTACCTAATCAAGGAGAAACCAAATACTCTACTTTAAGGCAGTACAACCGCCCTTTAACAAAGCCTTCTAAAAGGAACTCTGGTACAATTGTTTAAAGGCTCTTTTCTCAGAGCCCAAATAAAGTCTTAGTTCAAAGCACAGCTTCTGCTTTAAGGTGTCAGTCTGTAGAACACTCTAGGCATTGGAAAAGCCTATTTCAAGGTCTCCCCCAAGCCTCTCTGGCCTCAGAGCTTTTGCTTTGTTCAGGCTTCCTTTCTCCTCAGGAGCTCTGGCCAAGCGCCTTAGCCTTCTATCATGCCCACTTACTCCCTTGTCTAAATACATGCCTTCCAATTATTCAGTGAGTTAACTCTCAGGTGAACCTGGGAGTACCCCCACATGGAGCCTCTCAGATGTCAGAGCCCAGCCTACAATGTTGTCTTACAGTCTTCCCTTGAAACAATTCCTGCCTTGGTAAGGGGGTAAAAGATTGTCTGGCATCTGCCCCTATTAAGAAACTCCGCTCTTTCCATCTAAAACACCTGCTGGAAACAGCTAAGACTGAACAGAGGCAAGGATCGGGCCCAACCTATGAGGCTGCTTAGCTTGTGCAAGATTTTTGGAACTGTTTAGGGTAAGAATTTGCATGAACAAGTTTTAGTGGATTAGAATTAGCTGTTTTTGTTCATTTTAATTTAGCAATTTACTTTCATCAGTTTTCACTTGCAACCACTTAAAGCCTATTTTCGGTACTTAATGAAACCCTTTTGTTTATACAGGCAGTCCCCAAGTTATGCGGATCCAACTTATGTCGGATCCGCAGTTACGAACGGGGTTTGCTGCCCGTCTCCCTGGTCTGCTGGAGACCAGGGAAACGGGAAGCAAAGCGGAGCAAAGCTGTGGAGCACACAGGCAGCGGACAGCCCAGACGCACCGCGGCTGTCCCGCTGCCGGCATGCTCTGCGGCTTTGCTCCACTTTGCTCCCTGGTCTGCTGGTCTCCAGCAGACCAGGGAGCAGACGGGGAGCAAAGCCGTGGAGCACGCGGGCAGCAGGACAGCCACGGTGCGTCTGGGCTGTCCTGCTGCCCCCGTTCTCTGCGGCTTTGCTCCGGACGCCTGTGGTCCAGCAGCTGGGGCGCTGCCGGTTGGTCCCGTAGCGCCGCTCTGGGTGCTACTGGACCAACCCGGCAGCACCCCAGCTGCTCTGCCCAGGCATCCTGATTCAGCCACTGCTGGTCAGTTTCAGCAGCGGCTGAATCAGGACGCCTGGGGCAGAGCACCCAAGCTGCTCTGCCCCAGGCGTCCCCAGGTCAGCCACTGCTGAAACTGACCAGCGCTGACTGTTGCTCGGCCCCGGGCTTCCTAGAATCAGCCGCTGATCAGTTTCAGCAGCAGCTGACTTGGGGACGCCTGGGGTTCTTAACTTGAATCTGTATGTAAGAACTGGCGTCCAGATTCAGCCTGTTGAAGCTGATCAGCGGCTGATTCCAGGAAGCCTGGCGCAGAGCAACTCTGCCTCGGGCTTCCTGTAGTCAGCCGCTGGTCAGTTTCAGCAGCAGCTGAACCTGGATGCCAGTTCCGACTTACATACAGATTCTACTTAAGAACAAACCTACAGTCCCTATCTTGTACGTAACCTGGGGACTGCCTGTAAATCAAACCCAGTGTAAATTCCCCCCTCCCCCCCCTCCCCGTTAGCAGCCACTTTACATCTCTCATTGATCAAGAGGGTGGATCATATGAACTTTTTCCTGTGTAAAAACTTACACATGGTAAAATGAATTTGTTTGGGCTTGTGGTCCCTGATGGGGTGGGGGGGAGAAAAAGGGTGTTTTCTTGGGTGCTGAACCCTTATAGCTGAGCAGGGTGTGTTTCGCTCTTCAAGAGAGCAGGAAGGAGAGATAAGAGGATGCTTCTGACCCAGCACAGCAGCTGATAGGAAGGCAGGGACCCGTGGCTTGGTCAATACATCGGGGACAATCCCAAAGAGGGATATAAAATTCTCTTTAATCAGTTAACCAATTTAACTACTGAGATTAGGGCAGTGCAGTGAGCTGCTCCATCTAGGCTTAGGGTTGCCAGGTGTCTGGTATTTTACTGGACAGTCCAGTATTTGCGTTTTGTCCAGTAAGGAACACTGGACATGGGCAATGTCCGGTATTCGGATTTTTCTGGCTGCGCACTGGACAAAAGCCTGGTGTGAGCAGGGGAGCAGGTGGAAGGCGGGGCCACAATTGGCGCTAGGAGCCTGTGATTGCACAGAAGCCTTGCGTGGGTACGTGGGGGTACGTGGGACTCCCAGCCACTCCACCCGCCCCTGCAAGGCTTCTGAAGCACCCAGAGCAGCGATTGCAGCCCCGCCTCCCAGGTGGGGAGTCCCAGCTGGTAGGTGGGGCTGCGATTGCTGCTCTGGGCACTTCAGAAGCCACCCCCACAAGGCTTCTGCACAATCACAGGCTCACAGCACCAATAGTGGCCCTGCCTCCCAGCCTTATTATCCCACGTTCTTTTTTTGCTCAACCAAAAAAATACCACGTGTCCGGTATTTTTTGGGAGACCATCTGGCAACCCTATCTAGGGAAGTAGGTTTGGCCAGTCCTTCAGAATTGTCCTGGAGTTCCCAGGAATTCAAGATTAATTGCGCATTTAAAATTGCTTATGTGATGAAATCTTCAGAAACACATTTAAACTAAAGTTGGCAGCCTTATAAAGGAAACACTGAAAGAAGTGGCCACATTTAATTAAAGGTGCTGCTGCTGTCTACACTCCTAAAACTAAAGCCCCAATTCACAAGGACTTGACAGTCATGAAATCTGCTCTGAAAATTAAGCTCTTTTAAAGGGTGTCAAATTGAGCATCAAGTCACTCAGTCTTCAGAAATTCCAGGGGTTCAGATGAGGCCAGATATCTGCCATGGAGGATGGTCTCAAAAATTGATTTAAATTATCAGTCGATTCCTTCAGTCTATTACGAGACTGAAATTTAGAAAGCACGAGTTCGATCATGAGCAACAAGCTACAGTGAGCTTTTGCATGACACTCTTAATCAAAGATCATATAATCATAGGGCTGGAAGAGACTTCAGGAGGTCATTGAGTCTAGCCTTCTGCCCAACGCAGGACCAATCCCAACTAAACCATCCCATTTGGCTTTGTCAAGCTGAGACTTAAAACTTCTAGGGATGGAGATTCCACCACCTCTAAGTAACCCATTCCAGTGCTTCACCACCCGCCTACTGAAATGTTCCCCCCCCCCCCATAACCAATCTAGACTTCCCCCACTGTAACCGGTACTATTGCTCCTTGTTCTGCCATCCCTCACTACTGTGAACAGCCTGTCCATCCTCTTTGGAACCTCCCTTCAGGAAGTTGAAGGCTGCTATCAAATCCTCCCCCTCACTCTTCTCTTCTGCAGACTAAAGCTCAAATCCCTCAGCTTCTCCTCATAGATCGTGTGCTCCAGCCCCCTAATCATGTCAGTTGCCCTCTGCTGGACCCTCTCCAATGTGTCCACATCCTTTCTGTAGTGGGGGCCCCAGAACTGCACACAATACTCCAGATGTGGCCTTACTAGTGCCAAATAAAGGGGAATAATCACTTCTCTAGATCTGCAGGCAATACTCCTAATGCAACCTAATATTCCCTTCACCTTCTTGTCTACAAGGGCACATTGACTCTCATGCAGCTTCTCATCCACTAATCCCCTGGTCCATCTCTGCCGAACTGCTACTTAGCCAGTCAGTCCCCAGTCTGTAACAATGCTTGGGATTCTTCTGTCCCAAGTGCAGGACTCTGCACTTGTCAATGTTGAACCTCAGATTTCTTTTGGCCCAATTCTCCAATTTTTCTAGGTCACTCTGGTCTGTCTCCCCCCATAGCTTAATGTCAACCACAAACTTGCTGAGGATGCAATCCATCCCCTCATCCAGGTCATTAATAAAGATGTTGAACAATACCAGCCCTAGAACCGATCCTTGGGGCACACCACTTGAAACCGACCACCAACCTGACATCGAGCCATTGATCACAGCCCATTGGGCTCAACAGTATGGCCAGCTTTATATCCACCTTACAGTCCATTTATCCAATCCATACTACTTGAACTTGCTGGCAAGAATATTGTGGAAGACCATACCTTGACTTTAGCAAAGCTTTCGATATCTCACATCCACCCACTTACCCATGTTCACAGAGCCCGTTACCTCATCATAGAAGCTCATCAGATTGGTTTACCATTCATCTAAAACTCTGCCCTGGCATAGTGGTGACATCATGATATACATGGATATGCTCATTTCTGTACTCTGCCACTGTTCCAGAAGAACCTGCTGTTCCTGCAGTCTGTCCTTGAAGTGAAGGCAAAAAGTTCTGCAAATACCCACATAGACGGACAATTGTAACAGGAAATGTGACTTTCTGATCCATGTTACAACATGGATCCTCTTACCAAATCTTTTCAGGGTGCGCACGCGTGTACACACCCCACACGATCTTGTGTGAATCAAAACCAAAGTGTCTAGATCGGATTCAGTGGACCAATATGAATGGAAAAAAGTTTCCTGTCCAAATCACTCAGGAGAGATTAATATCTGAGGGTATGTCTACACTACCACCCTCGTTCAAACGAGGGTGGTAATGTAGGCAACCGGAGTTGCAAATGAAGCCCGGGATTTGAATTTCCTGGGCTTCATTTGCATAAAGCTGGGGACCGCCATTTTAAAATGTCCGCTAGTGCGGACTCCGTGCCGCGTGTAGCCGAGGAGTAACGGTAGTTCGGACTAGGAAGCCTAGTCCGAACTACCTAATCCGTGCCGCGTGTAGTCGCACGGCACGGAGTCCGCACTAGTGGACATTTTAAAATGGCGGTGCCCGGCTTTATGCAAATGAAGCCCAGGAATTTCAAATCCCGGGCTTCATTTGCAACTCCGGTTGCCTACATTACCACCCTAGATCGAACTAGGGTGGTAGTGTAGACATACCCTGAGGGCTTTTCTACATGAACATGGGCTATGCTGACTCACTTAAACAGGTTTTTTATAATGCTCTTTGTTCTACACTTTGCAACAGGACTGAACCAGATTTTTAATATGTATCAGCACGGTACATAGAGTCAGTTAGAGCATGTATGGCAGGCTAGTATGAGATAGATTCACAACCCAGCTTGCAAGGAGGAAAGTGTTCATGTAAATAAGCCCTAAGGCAGCTCTAAAATAATCTGCAAAAAACCTATTGGTTGGCAGCATGACAGAGGTAACAGATCAAAAGTTGAAGCTTTTTTTAAAGTTTTTGAACCACCAACTTGTTTATTCTTGTTACTACTAAAATGGACCCTCTCCTAGATTTAAGTCTCTTGCTTGGAAAGAGGCAATTTAAATACAATACTCTATTTCTGATATTCAGAGTTTTGAATGCATAGGCCTTGTAACATTTCAAAATATGAGAATGTGGTGCTAGATAGCTGGTATAAGCCATTTCAGTTTTACATCCCCATCCCTTACACTGCATGAACTGGAAGAATAGGTTTTGGCATTATCTTCGAAATATCCAATTCAGCATTACACATATTAGAGTCTCCAATGAGAGGCTGAACAAAATACTTCTCTTTTGTAACTGGATTGTTGCAAGAAGACAAATCTTTCAGTCATAGTATTCAAGCTACCTATAACAAGAAAAACTGGTTTGCATGTCCCAAATGGCTTTTACTCTTTATAGGTAGGCATTAGCATATCTTCCAGCTGTAAAACTTCAGTGATTAATACAACTGTTTCAAGTCAGAAGAATAAAGTCACAATACCTTATGTGAAGTTTAACTGGGATTACCTCACTGGTCAAGCAATTCTCTGTAGATCACATGGAAGACAAGTGTTCCCTGTACACTCTGTGCTTCTTAGGAGAAATTCAAATGCCACCCAGCTGATTAGCAGAGTGCCCACAGCAGGGCTGCATTTTATTGGTGGCGCAGAGGAATGTGCACATGAATGGAAAAAGATTAGAAGGAAGGTTGAAGAAGGAAGGTTGAAGACATGCCATGCCATTTGTAGTCAGCAGGATGAGTTCAAGTGAAATCCTACAGAATGCATTTAAGGATGGCTGGATAAAGGCCCCTGAAATTTAGTCTTTCAGGTGTTTTTGTATGAAGTATTTAACCATGCTAGTGTATACTAACACACATGGGGGCCCCAAATCAGATTTAAAAAAACCTAATCTCCCCTCCCTTGTGAGTTTCAGCAACAGCCTGTCACCTGCAGATCTACCCGTTCTCACCGGCCCCCTCCCCCTTAGGCAGGAAAGAGGAAAGGCAGATTGCGAGCCTGTTGCCGGGGCAGTGTAATTGATTAGAACTTCTTGAAACAGCTGCCTGCCTCTCTCTCCCTCCCTCTCTGGTTCTGCCGCTTACAGGCTTTGCCTCCCTGCAAGAGGAGGGAGGGTTCAGCACACCCCTGCCGACCCTACCCTCTCCTGGCCCCCCTCCGGGCAGTAGAGAGGAAAGGTAGACAGAGCCTGTCCGCTGTGGATCCAGCCGGAGTAAGTGTAACTGATTAGAACTTCCTGAATGCAGCTGCCTGCCCCTTGCCACCTCTCCACCATCCTGCAACATGGAGAGTTTGGCGCCCCTGCCCCCGCCACCGACCTTGGTCCACTTCTCCTCCCTCTCCCCTTCCCCTCCCATCCCCCAGAGGCAATAGATAGAGCAAAGAAATTGCAAGCCTGTCGCCTGCAGATCCAGCTGCAGTTAGTGTAATTGACTAACAACTTGAAGCAGCTGCCGGAGCACTTCCGGGTTGCAGTTGGTGCCGGACCACCAGACGGACCGGACCACTAGATGCCGGACCACCGGAGTTTTACTGTACTATAAATCTGCAGCTGTTCTGGAAGTAAGAATACATCCTTCTATTGCTTATATCAGTGTCTCTCAAACTGTGCTCCTCCACGAGACGTCTCCAGGGGCTCCACGAGGTTGACAAACTGGAAACATGGATAGGTACAACACAATCAGTGGACTGCTGGGGCTCCGCATAAATTTTTACGCATGTAAAGGGCTCCGGAGCCCAAAAAGTTTGAGAACCGCTGACTTATATAACCACCACCACCAAAAACCAACCAATTAAAGCTAGCAGCCAGTTTCTCACACTACTAAACACAATTATATATAATACTACCTTTTCAAATCAAACACAAAAATATGCAAATAATTCTAACCTTCCACATCAGAGATGGAATCTGAACCATTCACAGTTGTCTGTCTCCTCCTATTAGAGCGGTGCAAAATAAAACTCAAGTCTAGGTACAGGCAGTCCCCGGGTTACGTACAAGATAGGGACTGTAGGTTTGTTCTTAAGTTGAATTATATATGTAAGTCGGAACTGGCGTCCAGATTCAGCCGCTGCTGAAACTGATCAGTTTCAACAGTGGCTGAATCTGGACGCCAGTTCTGACTTACATACAGATTCAACTTAAGAACCCCAGGCTCCGCTCTGCTTTGCTCCCCGTCCCCCTGGTCTGCAGATGGTCTGGGCTGTCTGCTGCCCGTGTGTTCTGCCGCTTTGCTTCCTCTCCCTGGTCTGCTGGAGACGAGGGAGGGCCCCGTTCGTAACTGCGGATCCGACATAAGTCGGATCTGCGTAACTCGGGGACTGCCTGTATATGAAAAACTCCACATTTTAGGTTTCCTTGAGGTTCAGAATACTTGTCAGTTTAAATTAGCATTAATATTTTCCAACAAAATGGGGTTGAATACAAGTAAGCCCAGGTAGGAGAGCATACTACCTGGTTTAATATCTGAAATTAAAACAAATTTTAAAAAGGGACTCAAAACTGAAAAATGGAGATCCATTTGCAAAATTTACACCTACCTTCCCAGATATGGGGGTTGTTTGAGTCCATGGTTTTACTGGAGATCAATTGGCAGTTGTGTGTGTCAGTTTAGGGGGCTCATTTCAGGCCCCAACAAAGTAACAAAGCATAAAATGAAACTGCCAGAATAATCATAGCTCAGTTTTAGGGTAGTAATGTCATCAGTATCTAACTGGCAAAGTGATACGGATTTCTAGATCAAAAGTTTTAATTCTAGCACTTGAGATGTAGAAAGCAACATACATTGGCGCTCTTTTTTTTAAAGCAAACAATGAAGGTGCCAATGGTTCTTGATGTCTGTATAGAATCTGAAGCAAAATGCAGGATGTCTGTATAGAATCTGTTAGTACTCCTCTCCAAGCACAAACTAATGGTTTTTATCATCCTCTTAACTATCTAGTCTTTGAGGTGCTAATAGACTGTTTTTCAGTTTTTCCTGTTTCAAAGGAAAAGCGGAGCCAGTTTGTAACTTATCTACCCACTGCCTTTTCCCTCCTGCCTCCCCGCTCTCTTCTCCTGCCCCCTCCCCCCCATTTATTCTTGGTTCTGGACATCCAACACACTGGTCATCTGAAGAAGTGGACGGTGTCCATGAAAGCTCATGATACCATCTACATGTTTGTTAGTCTTTAAAGTGCTACCAGACTATTTGTTCAGGAGCTTCAGGGGGTAGCCCTGTTTGTTTTTTTTCCTTCTTCTGTAGCAGACAAACAAAAACACACCACACACAGCAAGCAAATGGTCTGGTAGCACTTCATAGACCAACAAAACATGTAGATGGTATCATGAGCTATTTGTTGTTTAAGTTTTTCCTGTTACAGACTAACTTGGCTACCCCTCTGAAGTTTTTAATCTAGTGTAATTCTGAAGTTGGATTTCAATGATGAGCATGCAACTAGGCTGATCTCAAAAGTTTAAAAAAGTTATACTACACATTTAGTATTTAAACAGTTTATTAAAAGCCTGGTATTACTTAGAATGCACAAACCCCCTTCCCCGATTTTTAAGTACCATCTGACTCAGAGCAGAGGACATGTCACCTACAGCGTCTAACACAGCTACATCTCTATTACTGTTACTATCCAGGCACTGCTAGAAAGCATAATGAATGCTACCAGGAGCTTAGAGTCTCAAGGTAATGGTCACTGTTCTCCCTGTGGTTGAGGAATGTGTATCTCCCTGGGTATGCTTTCCAGGCAGGATAAGCAGTCTGGAGGGGGAGGGGAGGAGAGAAGAGAAGAGAACATTTTAGGCTTTTGGTATACTTCCTATCAGTTGCATCTCCCAGCAGCAAATTAGTTGAGGTTAAGCATATGACAGTTTGTTCTAACAAGCAATAAGTCTCCAGAAGGCAATCTGCCATTACACTGCAACTGAATAGATTTTTAGATCAGTTCTTCAGAGCTCATTTCTACAGGACAATCTGGGAAAGCTGACAACTCAAACTAGCTTTCAGGTTTATGTTGCGTCAGGCAACAACGTGTTAGATTCATTAAGCTCCATTTATCAAACTGGAGGTTAGGGACAAGTTGTGAACTGGGAAAAATTTCAGAGACAGTTTCAGAGATTAAGATAAATACCAAAGGCCCCAAAAAGTTTTTTTTTAAATGTACTGAAAACCAGAGAACAGAAGAGAGAAGAGAGGCAGCAAAAAGCAAGAAATCAGTAAGAACTCAGACACTGTAGCTTTGTTAGTGTTCCAACAGAAGTAACTGTTGAAGTCCATTTGGCAAGAGAAATAGCTTAGAACAATTAGCCTTGGTATATAGCATGCAGAATTTAATAAAAAAAAAAACCACACACTTGTTGTAGGTGACCTTTGGGGGAAAAAAGGATTCTTATGCCATAGTGGAGGATGAGATCTCATCCTCTGGATAGTGAGAGCCAAGAGCAGTAGCACAAGTAGTAATTACTTACAAGCTATGAAAGCAGACAGCCCGACAGGCTACGACCTGATCTAACACCTGCAGAGTTACAAGCAGCAACACAGACACCTGCTGTCAGGTCAGCCTGTCAGTTATTGCCCCAGTCTCAGAAGTGCTCACAAAGAACAGCACAGACCAACACAACCACTTTCCTTAGTGAGGGGTTTTTGCTTTACTTGACAAGCTAGTCTCTCTTCTACTTCACACCCTACCCACACTGCTTGTGTCTTATTCCACTCTGGAGTTTGACAAAAATCCACAGGGACACAAGAAGTCGAGAGAATTTATTAGGCAGTTCAAAGTGTGAGGTAAACGGAGGACTGACTGCAAAGTGAGCGAGGTGCAATACCTAAGAAGAGAAGCCTTAAATAGACCCTTTACTTATGCTATTTGTGAAGGGGAAACCATTTGTTGCTCCACTCCCTGTATAAAGAGAAGCTAACATTTATTGCAGACTTTCTGAAAAAAAAAGAAAAAGAAAGTCTCAGGCACTTGTGCATATGTCTTCGGAATCTCCCTCCTCTTCTCCGCTCCCCTCCCCCCCATGACCCCACACACAAGGCAGAAAGGACATTGTGAACCAGCTCAGAGCATAGCTGCAACAATACAGGTTGACTGGCAAAGACAAGGACAGGCATGTCCTAAGTGCTTAATTCGTAATGGAGGAGGTGCCTGAGAACAAACAACTTTCTTTATAAGCAAACAAAAAACCTCCACACATTTAAAACTGACATGCCAAGCCCAGAGGTATTGGCTTGGTCCTTCTAAACTTTAGAGGTGATGGGATTCAGTTGTGAGAAATAATTGAGTATTCTCCCCACAATACAGGTAGTTAGGTAACAGGTTTCTTTGAATGCTGCTTTGGACACCAGGAGTTTGTCCAGGAAGAGGTTCTGTTTTTTGTACAAACCAGTGTTTAGGTCAACAATTTAAGAAGCCCTCCAGAGAAGTGTACAAGCACTAAACTCGTTTCACTTTTGATTTTAGATGCAAAGTGTTTCCATTTTGTGACAAACATGAATAATTCTGGTAATTCCACAGTGGGAGGGAGAGCCATTCATTGCATGCAAATTCTTGGAATTTTTATGTCTGAAACACTGTTTGCAAGAGGTTTCTGCATGGTCAAAGTTGGCTATGTTAGGAACCCTTTGTGGAAATCTGAAATTGCAATATGGAGTTTAAGCACCCACCTTGTCCCAACTACTCAGTAGGTGAGAAGTTGCTCATGCATAATCAATCTAGCATTTTTGCCTAGCACCAATAAAACTGTTGCCTACTTAACTTCTAGTTCTTTTAGCATAAGTTACCATAAAATGCTTCAAACATCCATGTGGAATCAGACTGATCAGCTTTAATTTGGATCTAGCTAGTTTATCTTTCTGCTATGCATGGTCAAGAAGCAGTCTGCATAATACCATCTCTTATCCTAGTGGGAGGCACAAAAAAAAAAAAAAAAAAAAAACCCACAAACCACCACCACACACTTTATTGCACACACTTTCCAAGCAGATGTTAATAAAACACAAGGCCTATTCTTTCGCAGGATGCCGAGGGTCAACTTCATTCAGCAGCTCCAAAATTGAGGTACAGTAAGAATTTGACTTAATACAGTGATTCCTCAGTGACATGACATCACCGCTAAGGCCAATCTTGCCTTAGGCTCAGAGTAGGCAATTTCAATGGCAGAACGAATTACACTTGCTATGCCGTACCCTCCTGCCCCAGCAAGTTCAGAGACAAATCTGATTAGCTTGTTTTACAGCTCAGGAGTGCCTAACTTTTTATCGTGAAAGAAGCTGCAAACATGCACCCTGCCAAGTCTCTAATGGAAGTTGAGGCTATAATCAGATCGCTACCAAGAACCAAAAAGAATTGCAAACTTTTTTGCATTGGCTTCGTGGGCAGGTCTGTGGTTGGAATGGAGTGACTAACCAAGCACATGTGAAGCCCATTCAGAGAGGTGGAGTTCTCCTTTGACACAAACTGAAAAAACCTCATAGCAAAGACATTCTGCACTCGGGTTTGTTTGTAGAGGAAGAATTAACTGATGCTTAAGTAACGCTATACAGATAGGCTATGTCTACATTGGCCCCTTTTCCGGAAGGGGGAAAGTTATTTTTGAAATCGCAATAGGGAAATGCGTGGGGGATTTAAATATCCCCCGTGGCATTTAAATAAAAATGTCTGCCGCTTTTTTCCGGCTTTTAGAAAAGCCGGAAAAGAGCGTCTACACTGGCCCCGATCCTCCTGAAAAAAAGACCTTTTCCAGAGGATCTTATTCCTACTTCAAAGTAGGAATAAGATCCTCCGGAAAAGGGCTTTTTCCCCCCCGGAGGATCGGGGCCAGTGTAGACGCTCTTTTCCGGCTTTTCTAAAAGCCGGAAAAAAGCGGCGGACATTTTTATTTAAATGCCGCGGGGGATATTTAAATCCCCCGTGCATTTCCCTATTGCGATTTCAAAAATTACCATGCCCCTTCTGGAAAAGGGGCCAATGTAGACGAGCCCATAGGGTGAGACACCTCCATCAAGCAAGTTGTGTATTGGTAGGGCCCTACCAAATTCATGGCCAACTGGTAAACTTCACATTTTCAGATGTTTACACCTGAAATGTCATGGTATTAGAATTGAGTCCAATCCAAAAAAGGAGATTGGAGGGGGGAGGGGGGAAAATGGTCATCACAGGCCTATTGTAGGGAGCTCATGGTATTGCCATCCTCACTTCTCCGCTGCCTTCAGAGCTGGAGATTCCAAGATGTAGAAGCAGGTCTGATCTCCCCTGTGCTTCTGGGAGCAGTCAAGCTAGGAGCTCCTTGCTGCTAGTCCCTGCCAAGTAGGTCAGGACATGACTTGCTCGTTCCCTGCACAGAAAGCACTGCACCCCTAGCCCCACACTCCACTGCAGAACCTCAGTCTGTTGCACAGTCCCAGACAGTGCCTGCAGCATGGGGAGACACCCAGAAGTGCCCCCCCCCCCCCCCCCCACACAAACTCTGCAGTGTTGACATAGCCAAAGAAAAAGCCTGGGTCCAGCCAGGCTAGAAATGCAGTATTATCGACACACGCCTATTTGTAGTCACAAGTAGATGTTCCTACTGGACTTTTGTCACTTGGCAGAAGACTGGAATAAAATTGGGGCTGGTCCTGTGACTGTCATATGGTGCCCATGCTAATGAGCATAGAGCTGTTCAGTGATAAACATGCCTACAGCCACATTTGTGTGCTTCTGTGCCTGAGCTCCCAGGGTCAGTTCCCAAGAGCTACTTCCTCCTTGATTTCTAAAGTAACTTTAGAAAGAAAAATATTGGATTGTAGCTAAGACAATGAAGATGGCCTAAAGAGAGGGGTAAGTGTAAATGGTGGTCACTAAGCAACAGGAAGATCTAAATTGCTGGTGTTTTACATTTTACTGTTTGAAAATTACATAGGGAGAACAGGCAAGTCACCCCCTTAAAGTGGTTATATTGGCAAGAAGTTTCAATACACATTAGAAACTCCATAACACCTGATATCCCAAACAGGAGACCGGGGAATACAGCATGTTTAGTCTGTCCCTTGGTCTATTTAACAGCTCCTAAGAAGGAAGCAGCATTGTCAAAACCTGAAACTGGCATGAGCAAGACAAGCCCACAGGAGAGGTTTTCATGTGAACTATTAATGTTATTTGTTGAAGAAATTTTCCTTCTTCCTGATCTTTCTGCCCAGTCCAAGGGTTTCCCTGGACTAGGGGGGGGGGGGGGGAAGGAGAAAAAAAAAAAAAAAAAAAAAAAAAAGACTCAGAACATGCGGAGCTCAACATTCTGAAGCTGTGTGAATGTACTGAAATATCACTGAGCTTGCAAGAGTGCAGACTTCTGATGGACCAAGTATATAGTAAGCCAGGTTCAAGTCCCTGGCGTGCCCAATTCAGAACAGAGTTTTATCACCCAGATTACTTGGAATCAGGCAAGGCCCATATGCAGGAATTGTTGTGTGTGTGGGGGGTGAGCTGTGGGAAGGGCTGGTGGCTGCTCCCTCTCCCCCCAGCCTCACTCCTGAATTGGGGGGGAGGGGGAGAAGAGGGGGGAAAAAATCAGCTACAGCCTTCCCCAGTGGGCACATGAAAGGAGGCTGAGGCAGTGCGTCACCCCTGCTTTCCCTAGGCCATCCAGAATCAGTCTCATGGCAGACCATGAAAGACCATGGGGGGGAGGAGGGAAGAAAGTAAAGGGTGTTTTGCACCCTTCATCTCACTCCCCACTTAAGCATGCTTTTTTGGTCGGGGGGGGGGGGGGGGGGGGAAGAAGAGGACTGGCTGGGAGGGGAGCGGGAAGCAGAACTGGCAGGGGGCCTCCAGGGGCTGGCTGGCAGGCAAGGGGGGGGACGGGAAGCAGACCTGGCTGGGGAGGGGGGGGTTGCAGCCACTGGCCGCAGCCCGATTCCTTCCGGCTGCACCCCCAGCAGGCGCTCCCTTTACTTGCCAGCAGAAGCCAGTCAGGAGCGGGGACAGGGCTGGGAGCCACTCCCCCGCACCCAGCTTCTGCACGCAACCAGAGTCTCCCAGCTGGGAGGCAAAAGCCAAGCCCTCCCCCTGCCCCACCTGGCTTTTGCATGTGACCACAGGGCTCCCAAAGCCAATTGCAGCCTGCCTTGCAGTTGCTCCCCCACCCAGCTTTCCTCTTGCACCCAGCCAGGAATTCACAAAATAACGGACATTGCACATGTCCAGTATTTTCTGAATTTTTCTAGCAGACAGATGGTGCAAATACCAGACTGTACAGTAGAAAACTGGACCCCTGGCAACTCTACATGGGCCTTCAGGTAGAGCATTATATCAGGTCTGTGCCCCAACCACCAGGCTATTTACTCCAGTATCACCTGAGGTTTCAGTCTAACAACTGGATATTTCAACAAATCCATTGCCACCAAACAAGAACGTAGATACCTCAAAAGTTGCTACAAAAATGGTTCTAATCAAAACTACATGAAGTACAGTAAGTAATGGGTTGTTTGTGATATACATGACAGTGGTGCATATTGGGGTACCAGGGTAATTAGGATTTTTAGTACAAATTGTATCTTGAGGTATTCTAAGAGTCTTTATTAGGGACAAAATCCCATTTAATTTGTTGGCCAGTTAAACATATTGTTTAACCAGCTGACCTAGTAAAGGAAGGGTGGCCGCATGTGTGTTGGAACAGGGGGGCAGTGCTCCAGCCCAGCTAGAGCACTCCTGCCACAGATAAGAGCTCCTTCAGCCCAGCCAGAGAAGTTCCTGCCTGTGCTCCCCGCTGCAGGCAAGAGCTGGGACACCAGAGCCGGTCCTGCCTGCGGTGGGCAAGGTCATCCTACAGGCAGGGGCTGCTCCAGCATCCTAGCCAAAGCAGCCCCTGCTCATGGCAGGCTGGGAGCTGCTCCAGCCCCCACTGGTTAATAGGTGAGTCTTACCAGTTAAACCTTTAGATCTCTAGTCTTGATCTGCTCAACATTAATATCTTGTTGGATGGTATGTTGTTGTGCAGGAAGTATGATGTGTTAATGAAACATGTGATGTTCACCACTCACATGCTGCCTTTCAGATACAACAGTAAAAAGTCCAAACAAGGTTAATGGCTTATTGAGGAAATGCACAATAGAAACCTCTCCAATAGCACCACACAATTGGAAACTAAGAGACCCAGGTCACAGCCAAAGAGCTTTCCAGCAAGTGGGAAGATATCAAGAGGGGGCAATGTCATGTGGAACCTCACTCCTACTCCAATACCACCTGAGGAACAGAGACAGAACTGTGGGAAGTGGTGGTCCCAGGCTGGAGAGGATTTAGCTTGTGTATGAAAACCAGGGAAAGCCAAGGCAGTTTATGCCTTAAGAATTGCCAGCCTGTTTAATCACTCAAGCTATCCATTAGCAAATTCTCACCCTAGTGTGCCAAGCTCAGTTTCTGGTTTTTGTTTACTAAAGTAATCTGCTTTGATCAGTTTACTAATCACTTAAAATTTCCCTTTTGTAGTCAAATGTATGTCAAAACCCAGTTTGTGCAATTCATATGGGAGAAGGATCAAAAGTGACACACCTTGCACCACACTGAAGGAGCAAGTGAATACCTGTGACAGGGATTCTCAAACTTTGTGATACCACAACCCCCTAAAATGCTAATTGAATTTGTGACCCCCCAAAGTTAAGAAAAGGTAGGGGGGGTGGGAGCCAAAGTTAAGCAAAAGTTGCACCACTTTGTCCAGTTTGAGACTGCACCCACCTCTCCCCCTGAGCCAGGCCTCCCAGCACTCCCCCCCCCATCCCAGTGCACTCCCCATGTCAGACCCAGGCCACCGTAGCACCTCCCCATCCCAGTGCACTCTCCTCTCTCACCCGCAGGCAAGCATCCTCAGTATCTGGAGCCCTGCTCCAATCAAAATCTCCCCCCCTCCACTCCCCAGCAGAGCCAGGCAGGGAAGAAGAATCTTACTTTTAAAGTGTCTGCTTCTGCCACCTGCCCCGCTGCCTCAGCTGGCAGCTTGCAGGGGAAGCATCACAAAGCCAGCTGCCAGTCTCTGCTGGGCAGGTGGGCCAGAGCAGTGCGTGCTCCGCTCCTACCCAGCCCAGCAACCCCCTAGCGTGGTGCCCTGCAACTGCCTCCTCCCGCTCCCCTCGCAGCGCTCTTCACTCCTCCGCCAGATGCAGCAGGGGAAAATTGACCTGATGGAGCCCGGACTGTCCGGAGATGCTGGGGAAGAGGCAAATGCAAAACACACACATACCACGGATCCAGCTGTGACCCCCCCTGTAAGTTGGTCGCAACCCCCAGTTTGAGAAACACTGACCTATGAGCTTGTGCTGTGAAACTCCTTGTACTGTGCAAGACAGCATTATTATGGGTTTGCTCCCATACAAGAAGCATGCACGTGAGTGCTGGCTGAGTCCTCTCCAACAGGGCTGACCTCAGTGGTGTCTGTGGCTGTGTGTGCTGCAAGAGGCCAGAGAACATAGTTAAACAGAACAGAGGTGCTGGTGGAGCAGGAGAAGCTCAGTGAAAACCCAGTACATCAGGTAGCCTCCCAGACGGGGGGCCAACCTGTCACAGCTGGCTCAATAGGTGACCATTTCTGCTTAGGTTTCACTATGAACTGGTATATGCTTCTACTGTGCTAAGGCAGAGAGAACCATTTGCCAGATATACTTAAGCATGTCAAGTCACTTGAGGGACTACTGCAGTAACAAAACTCAAGACAAAAATTAGAAGGTTTAAAAAAAAAAAAAAATCACCACCACTTGACTTTCTCGAAATGAGTAACTATTTTTGCTGGGTGAAACTGGTAATAATTTAATGTAATTTGAATTAATGTTTGAACATCATTTCAGATGGTTAGTTCCCAAGGATAAAGACATGGAGGATCTGAACTATAAACAAAACTGAAGTGCATCTAATCTAGTCAACTTGATACCATTTTTATATTCCACTCATTGAATACATTTGCATTAAGTAAAAAATAATATATCCATTAGTTGCCAATGGTAGTCTTAAAGCAAACTTGTTAGGCAAGAAAAAGCTAATTGCATTATACTAAACTGGAACTCAGTTTTATACAAATTATGTAGACTAATTAGTCCTGGAGGGGGTAGATCTTCCAAACAAGTCACAAATGTATTTATTCATTGTGGTTAAATTAGATGCTGTGCAAAGTATTGCACAACTCAGCATCTTGCAGAACTGCTGTGACATTGTACACTTGTGGCCTGATTGTCAGCAGTTCTGAGCATATACAGATCTTATTGAAGAATGTGGATGCTCCATGGGGCGAGAAGTCAGGGTGAACACACATGCCATTTGTGTACTATTCCACAGGAGTACATCTAAGACATTTTCAACAGGGCCCAATTCTGCCACTTATTCATGAGCAATCTTATTGAAGACTATTTTACAGGCATTTTAGCCACTGTTAGACCTTTGTGCTGGGTTTTAGTGTTGAAGCTTTGGACAGGTGTACTAAGCTAGTCATGCAAACCTGTATGGCTAGAGAACATGCCTAGAAGTTAGGATTTCTGACTCCTAGAATTGTTCTAACTCCTATTGTCCCCTACTTGCTGTTATGGTTGTCAGGTTTCTAACAATTGGATCCCTCACTCTACCTCTTCAGCCCAGGCCCACCCCCACGCTGCCTGTCCCACCACTTGCTGGAAGAGGAAGTAGGTTTGTATAATTTTTTTGTGGGCCCCAGAATGGGCCCAATTCTTCTCCCCACCTGCCTTGTAAACTGATGCAGGAGTGAAGGTGGCTGGAGTAGAGTGTTAGGGGGGTGTGGAGGAAAGGGGGGGCAGAGAAGATGGAGTTTAGGGTGCAGGCAGGCTGCCCTGAAGCCCCCAAAGGACTCATCCCCCTCCCCCCAGCAACATCGAGCTCTGTGGAAAGGGCCCCCACTTCCCCCACCAGACAGGCCTGTGGATAAGTACGTACAGAGAGCAATTGCCCAAGGGCTCCTGGGCTGTGGTCACTGCAGCTTTACCTGCTCTGGGGGAAAAGCATCTCTTCTTTCAAAGATGCTTTTGATGCAAAAGACCACTTTGGCTTACCCAGGAGATCCTGCATTCCCTAAAAGCCAAAAAGGAGGCAAAAAGTGGAAACTAGGACAAGTTACAAAGGATAAATATAAGCAAACAATATAGGTATGCAGGGGCAAGATTAGAAAGTCAAAGGCACAAAATGAGCTCAAATTAGCTACAGACATAAAAGGTAACAAGATGACTTTCTATAAATATATTAGTGCAAGAGAAAGACCAAGGACAGGGTAGGCCCACTGCTCAGTGAGGAGGGATAAACAACAGGAAACTTGGAAGTGGCAGAGGTGCTTAATGACTTGTGTTTCCATCTTCACTGAAGTCTGATGAAGGAACGCCTAACATAGTAAATGTTAGTGGGAAGAGAGTAGGTTTAGGAGTTAAAAATCACTTAGGAAAGTTCAATGTCTGCAAGTCACCAGAGCTTGATGAAATGCATCCTAGAACACTGAAGAAGCGGATAGAGGAGATTTCTGAGCTTTTAGCTATCATCTTTGGAAAATCATGGAAGACAGGAGAGATTCCAGAAGACTGGAAAAAAGGCAAATAGAGTGCCCATCTATAAAAAGGGAAATAAGAACCCAGGAAACTACAGACCAGTCTGTTTAACTTCTATGCCAGGGAAGATAATGGAGCAAGTAATTAAGGAAATCTGCAATCACGTGGAAGATAAGGTGATAGGTATGGGCTAGAATGGATTTGTAAATAATAAATCATGTCAAACCAATAGGACAGCTTTCTTTAATAGGATAACTAGTCTCATGGATAAGGGAGAAATGGTGAACAGGATATACCTAGACTTTAGTAAGGCATTTGATACAATCTCACATGACCTTATCAATAAACTAGGCAAATACAACTGAGATGGGGCTACTATGGCGGGGGATGTGGGGGAGAAAAGAGAAGAGGGGGAAGATAACTGGCTGGATAACTGTTCTCAGTTATTAACTATTCACAATCCTGCTGAAAGGGCATAACAA
The DNA here is from genome assembly GCF_052426305.1 of Pelodiscus sinensis. NCBI lineage: Eukaryota > Metazoa > Chordata > Testudines > Trionychidae > Pelodiscus > Pelodiscus sinensis. The sequence continues at coordinate 12,628,505 of NC_143058.1, read as the reverse complement.
GTGGGATTACGCAGGAGGTCTGTTTTGGGACCAGTTCTGTTCAATATCTTCATCAACGATTTTGATATTGGTATAGAGAGCATGCTTATTAAGTGTGCAGATTATACCAAGCTGGGAGGGGTTGAAAATGCTTTGGAGGATAGGATCATAATTCAAAAAAGATTTGGACAAACTGGAAAAACGGTCTGAGGTAAATAGGATAAAATTTAATACGGACAAATGCAAAGTACTCCACTTAGGGTGTATCTAGACTACAGGTTTTTTGGGAAAAAAAGAGGAGGGGCCTTTTTTTGAAGAAACTCCCTAGACTGCTACCGCATTCTTTCAAAAGTAAATCGAAAGAACAGTCCCCAAAGAGTGGGCAGGTAGGTGCGACTGGTACTCTGCTCTCTGGCGTACCTTCAAAATGAGGGCTTAGTTTGGTGACCGGGTGACGGTCCTGAGCCTCTCTCGGAGTCTGACCGAGGGCCCCTACGCCTGCCTCTAAAGAGGTCAGGGCAGCTATTATGGCCCCTCCTGCGTCCCCTATCATTGTTTTGCCCCCGTCTGGGGTAGGGTCTAGCCTGGAAGGAGCGCCTCTGAGGTGCCGGGGTATGTATGCCTAGTAACTTCAACATCGCTCGAGTCCTTCAAGCTATGTAGCTTGGAATCAGTCTGCTCTGAAAACAAGCCTGGCCCCTCAAAAGGCAAGTCCTGAATAGTGGTCTGCACCTCGGGCGGGATGCCAGACACCTGCAACCACGCATACGCCACCCCTGTGGCCATAGTGTGGGCTGCCGAATCGGCCGCGTCCAAGGCCGCCTGGAGAAAGGTACGCACCACTGCCGGGGCCCTGACAGAGGGAAGGAACTCCTGGCGGGATTCAGGGGGAAGTTGGCTGGCAAATTTCTGCATTGATGTCCATGTGTTAAAAGCATAACGCCCCAGCATTAGTTGCTGGTTAGCTATACGTAGCTGAAGGCCCCCCGTGGCGTAGGCCTTCCGGCCAAGCAGGTCCAATCTCTTGGGCTCCATCATCTTTGGTGTAGGACCTGGAGGCCCTTGGCGCTCCTTTTGCCCTGCGGCCTGTACCACTATGGATCCCGGTGCCGGGTGGTTAAAAAGATGCTCGTGCCCTGCTTGGGGAACGTAGTACCTTCTCTCAACCCCCTTTTGGGTTGGCGCAATAGAAGCTGGCGTCTGCCACAGAGTTTGACAGTTTGTCCACCGTTTTATTCAGTGGGAGCACCACTCGGCCAGGGCCCACTGCCGCTATGATGTCCACCATAGGGTCTTGGTCCTCGTGAACCTCCTCGTGCCGGACCGCAAGGTTGACCGCCAGCCTTCGGAGCAGCTCCTGGTGCGCCCTGGAGTCCATTGACGGGGGCTGGGGCGCGGGGTTGGCCAGGGCCTCGTCCGGCGAAGATGAGGAGAACTCCCTTGAGGGGACTGCCTCCTCCTCGCCGAGCTGTGCCCTTGGTTCCCCCTGGGCAAAGATGTCCATATAGACTGAGCCCGGCTGGGACATAGCCTCCTGCCCTTGACCGATTACCAGAGGTCTTGGCATCGCCACCATGGACAAGCTGTCTCCAGGCGGAGGGGCTGTCAAAGGGGTGGCAGATGGGGTGCTGCTCCTATGGGACGACCCCGCCACTGGCACCATAGGGGGAGGCCCCTGGGCTTGGTGGTATGCCCAGGGCGTCCAAAATGACCACTGAGGTTGCCCCTGCCACTGCTGCTGGTCCAATGGTTCCCGGTGAGATGATCTGACTGATGAGCGAGACCTATGACGGGGTTGTGACCTGTATGATGACCTGGCTGATGCCACCGATTCGGCCTCAGACTCCGAAGAGTACTCCGATGCCGACCAGGGAGGGGCCGATGAAGCCTGCACCTTTCGCTGTGCTGCCATGGCCGATGGCTTGCCCCTGTGCATCGCACGCAGTGCCGGTGGGGGCATAAGTGGAGGTCCTTGCTGTATCGGTACCGTGCCCAGCTGCATCTGATAGGCCGGTAAGTAACCCGCCGGTGCCGCCATCTGCTGCGGCACCGCGGCCTGCTGCTGGGTTGGTGCTCCCATGGTGTGAGCAGGGATCGGTGCCAGGAGAGGCATCAGCGTCAGTGCCGTGCGAGGCGCCGGCTGTGGCACTGCGGTCGGCGTATAGTACGGTGCAGGGCCCTGCACCGCCCAAGGGCCCGTCTGCGGTGCTCCCAGTGCTGCCAGGAAGGGGCCCGGGGTCGGTGCCGGCGTTCGTCCCGGCACCGGGAAAAGCTGCTGCTGGGTCAAAGCCTGCCCTTTGCCCAGAGGGTCCCACGACCCGACCATAGCCTGCTGGGGGGCACTTGAGGCCGACACCGCCGCGGTCCGCTCCTGCGGCACCGGGCCCTCTCCTTCGTCCGCGGCCATCTGAACGAGGTCCCGGGCCGCCTCAAAGGTTTCTGGGGTGGAGGGCCGACGGGCCTCTCCTATCCCCATGGACTGCCCCGGGCTCTTGCCCTTGTCTGGGCTGTGCCTCTTTTTGGGGGCCTTAAAAGAAAGGTGCCCCTCCTTAGGGCGCACCTTCTGGGCACTCCTCTCTACCAAGCGTCCCCTCGAGCTCTTGGAAGCCCTCGGCACCGGGGACTGCGATCTGTGTCTCGGTGCCTTGTCGGTCTCAGGGCGATGCTTGGCTAACACTGGTGCCGCCGACGGTGCACTGCGGGCAGAGTGAGGCCGCTCCTCGCTCTGAGGCTGCAGTGCCGACTCCATTAGTAGGAGTTTTAGCCAGGAGTCCCTCTCCTTTTTGGTCCGAGGCTTAAAGTTCTTACAGATAGAGCAACTTTCAGCTCAATGGGCCTCACCCAGACACTTTAGGCAGTCAGAGTGGGTTTTTCTGCAGGGAATAGGTTTGGAGCAGGAAGCACAGGGTTTAAAGCCCTGGGGCCCTGGCATGCCCTCCCCTCACGGGGAGGGTTCCGCTGTGCTCCCCTATCTAACTAAGTATTTACAGCACTTAACTACTTAAGTAGTTAAAACTTCAACTAGAACTATGATACAACAGATAAGGAATACAGCTGCAAAGAGATAGGCTATCAGCCTGAAGCATGCAGGGGGTGGAGGGGCCAGCGGGGTATATATGCACTGGTATACCGGCGCCACTCCAGGGGCTCCCTGCTGGCCCTATGGATACTGCTAAGGGAAAAAAGCTCCGGAATCCGTGCACGCGGTGCGCGTACACCTAATCAGAATGGACATGAGCAAGCACTCGAAGAATATTTAGTGATTATTGCATAAGGAAATAAGGGCTTGACAAACAGCGGCAAAATCTACTCGCCAGCCCCGCACTGCGCATGCACAAGACCCGCATTGCGCATGTGCACACCGCCAGTGAACAGGGCAACTGGCTGAAATCTTCTCACCACAGGTGAATAGAAACAGCAGTCTGTCAAGCCCTTGAAATAATCTAATAAAGTGTCTGAATTTAAGTATGCAGGCTCTTATGCTCACCTCATGAGGATTTTCCAGGGGAATTTTTCTAGTTACACATGCAGCAGTCAGGAATAATGATTTTCATTAAATGAAGCAAAATGCAGGACAATGTAGCACTTTAAAGACTAACAAGATGGTTTATTAGATGATGAGCTTTCGTGGGCCAGACCCACTTCCTCAGATCAAATACTGAGTGCTGAGTATTTGATCTGAGGAAGTGGGTCTGGCCCACGAAAGCTCATCATCTAATAAACCATCTTGTTAGTCTTTAAAGTGCTACATTGTCCTGCATTTTGCTTCAGCTACCCCAGACTAACACGGCTACATTTCTATCACTTTTCATTAAATGGAACTTTCCCTACTAGGTTCCCAATCTTTAAGGTGAATTATGGTGAGTTTTGGGATGGCAGGAGCAGAAGTGAAAGTAAGGTGGGGTGCCCAGTGCCCCACTTCAGCAAGAAGGAGCCAGCTAGCTGGGGTGCTCTGCTGCAGGGAGCAGATGAAAGAGACAGGACTAGGGGCATGCTCCCACAATCAGAGATGTCAATGTGTAGTCAACTACATGATTAACCAATAAGCTTAGGCTTATCAATTAATCTTATCTACTACACGCACTTCCCCCGCCCCCCCTTGCTAATACAGAAGCAGCAAGAGGGAAAGGGAGAGTGGGAGTTGGTGTCAGGCAAGCACCAGATCCATGGAGGCGCCTCCCCTTTCCTGCCCTCACGCTGCTGTCTCAGAGGCAGCACCACAATGGGTAAGGCAGGTAGGCGGAAGCTGGCACATGTTGGCAGCAGGCTTTCATGCCTGCTCCCTGAATGTATGGCTCAAGAGCTGCATCTCCCCCTCACCTCTTGTGCTGCTGCATCTATCAGAGGCACCACTGGGAGGAGAGGGGAGGCTGTTGTGGAGCAACCTCTGTCCAGAGAGTGCTTAGCGCCCCGCTCCCCGCAGACAGGGACTCCTGCATCTGCATATTTGGGTCCCAGCCCATAGGTTGGGAAACCCTTGTCTACAGTGAGACAAACATTCGTCCTAAATGAGGAGTTAGTTTCAAGTGCAAATAAGAGTTAATTTCCCAGTTAGAAAGAAATTAGAGACGATACTGCCAGTCATTCTGACACAGTCTCATTATCCAACAAGCTGCTCCTTTTTAAGGGGAGAACATTAATGTTCTTTACAAGAGATCTAACCCACTTGTGTTATTTCTGTGCTTGACACAATAAGTGTTTAAATGGTAGCAATGCTATTTGTGTGGTAGTAACCATTTGAAAACCAATTGGATTCTTTAAGAGCTACTTATTTTGTGATGTAAAATCCATTAATACACCAAAAGTCTGCAGATGATGCCTATTGGCCATCAAGAACCCATTCTTTGAGATTTGACTATCTCAGACAGACTTCTCACTAGCTCCCTATGACTCAGGTGGGTTGGTTTCATTTGTGCGCTGTATTCTTCTGCAAGAGTTTGCTTGCCATGATGGATCTAAATATGTAAAGGAAATTCACAGGAATGTGTTTGTCTATTCTCTTCCAAATGCTTTCAGCTTCTGAGCTTGAAGGCATTGATAGGAGTTTAGGAAATCCATGTAGTCCTAACTGTTCACACAGTGCTTGTACCACTTGAGTTGAAGCATGTTGAGAAAGTTTTAACTTCACTTCACTATATCAGTGGAGCAGACAATCATTTTTGATGGGGGACACTAAGGTTTTGGAAAGTGGTCAAGGGTCACTTCTCTATAGAGGGAGTGCAGGGTATGGGATGGAGGTTAGGTACAGAAGGGAGCTTGGGGTAAGGAACTGGGGTGCAGGAGAAGGTGTGGAATCAGAGGGAGTCTGCAGGGGCGGGGGGGGGGGGGAAGAAGGTAGTTGTGAGGTGCAGGGCCTGGCGGGAGGGATATAGGAGAGGGTGCAGTGTCTGGAAGGGGAGACAGCGAATGCGAGTGGATGCACACCATTGGGACAGGCAGGCCAGATGTGGCCAGCCCCAATCTATAACAAAAGCAACGAGGAGTCCTGTGGCACCTTATAGACTAACTGAAGTGTAGGAGCATAAGCTTTCGTGGGCAGAGACCCACTTCGTCAGATGCATGTAGTGGAAATTTCCAGAGGCAGGTATAAATATGCAGGCCAGGATCAGGCTGGAGATGACGAGGTGGATCCAATCAAGGAGGATGAGGTCCACTTCTAGCAGCTGATCTGGAGGTGTGAATTCCAAGAGAATAGAAGCTGCTTTGGTAGTTAGCGAGCCATTCACAGTCTTTGTTTAATCCAGAGTTGATTGTGTCAAACTTGAAGATGAACTATAGCTCAGCAGTTTCTCTTTGAAGTCTGGTCCTGAAGTTTTTTTGCTGCAGGATGGCTACTTTTAGATCTGCAATTGTGTGTCCAGGAAGATTGAAGTGTTCCCCTACAGGTTTTTGTATGTTGCCATTCCTAATATCAGATTTGTGTCCATTGATTCTTTTATGTAAGGACTGTCCAGTTTGGCCGATGTATATAGCAGTAGGGCATTGTTGGCACATGATGGCATATATTACATTGGTGGATGTGCAGGAGAATGTACCAGTGACAGTATGGCTGATCTGGTTAGGTCCTGTGATGGTGTTGCTGGTGTATATATGTGGGCAGAGTTGGCACCGAGGTTTGTTGCAAGGATTCGTTCCTGAGTTCGAGTTATTATGGTGCAGTGTGTAGTTGCTGGTGAGAATATGCTTCAGGTTGGCGGGTTGTGTGTGGGCAAGGACCGGCCTACCTCCCAAGGCCTGTGAAAGTGAGGGATCATTGTCCAGGATGGGTTGTAGATCACTAATGATGCGTTGGAGAGGTTTTAGCTGGGGACTGTAGGTGATGGCCAGTGGTGTTCTGTTGGTTTCTTTCTTGGGCTTGTCCCGTAGCAGGAGGCTTCTGGGTACATGTCTGGCTCTGTCGATCTGTCTCCTCACTTCCTCGTGTGGGTATCGCAGTTTACAGAATGCTTATTGAAGATCTTGTAGGTGTAGGTCTGTCTGAGGGGTTGGAGCATATGCGGTTGTACCTCAGTGCTTGGCTGTAAACAATGGATCGTGTGGTGTGTCCAGGACGGAAACTGGAGGCATGCAGGTAAGTATAGCGGTTGGTAGGTTTTCGGTATAGGGTGGTATTCATATGACCGTCACTTGTATCGTGGTGTCCAGGAAATGGACCTCCCGTGTAGATTGGTCAATGCTGAGGTTGATGGTGGGGTGGAAGCTGTTGAAATCATGGTGAAATTCTTCCAGAGTCTCCTTCCCATGGGTCCAGATGATGAAGATGTCATTGATATAGCGTAGGTACAGAAGGGGTGTAAGTGGACGAGAGCTCAGGAAGCGTTGTTTCAGGTCAGCCATAAAAATGTTGGCGTATTGTGGGGCCATGCGGGTGCCCATAGTAGTGCCACTGGTCTGGAGGTATATGTTGTCAAATCTGAAATAGTTGTGTGTGAGGATAAATTCAGAGTTCAGCCACCAGTTGTGCTGTGGCATCATCAGGAATACTGTTCCTGACAGGTTGTACTCCATCTGCATGTGGGATGTTTGTGTATAACAAGCCACCCTTCTGATCTCCCAACCCCGTCCTTACCCCCCCCCCCCCCCAACAGAAAGCGAGAATGATACTTACCTATTGCATTAGGTGGTCCAGTTAGCCCTATACTCCACTCCTACAAAAATTCCTTGCAGTATATAGTTTTAGTGCTCTGTCTAGTCTACAAGTGTCTCACTGGAACTGCCAGCACTTCATGCCCAAGCCAGAAGTTCAGTTCTAGACTTTTCTGAAATTCAGGAAGCTGACCTGGGGAAACCCTCCCCCCTACCTGGAACATTCATGACAATTCCTCTCTAGTTTTCAAATACTCTTCTGTTAGCAATATCCTTTTTACCACATGTTACTTCACTGCTCAGCCAACTAGTACTTATAAAGAAATAAAATGTGTGATGAGTCAAGCCTTTCACCTTGAGTCCTGTGGCAAGATAAAGTCTTGTGATCTCTCATGCACTTGATGTGATAGATTGGGAGCTCTGAAGGCATGAAAGCAAAATTCATGTACTTTCCTTTTAAAATCAGATGGATATATGAGAGCTGAAAACAATTCAGTAACCTAGAGAATTAAGATCAGCACCACTAGTTTCAGATTTCATAGCATGAGGCTGATTTTATACAAGTCTCATCTCTTACATATACAATGTGAGATCTGAGAGTCTGGTTGCATTTGAGATGCAGCCATCTCAAAAACGATACGGCTAGAAGGTTATTCCAAGAGATAGACTGGTGGTGCATCAGTATGTGCAACAGTTTCCAGTAATCAAAGGAATACCAAGCATGGCCTTATTACTAATACAGTAAACTTCCGATAATCCGGCACCTTTAGCACCCAGGGGGTGCCGGATTATCTGATTTACCAGACTATCGGAAGGGGGTGCTATGAGGGATCTGGGGTGGGGGGGAATGCCACCTCAGACCCCTCATCTCCCCCTTCTGCTAGTCCGGCTGTGCCCCAGGCGTCCCTGATTCAGCCGCTGCTGGTCAGTTTCAGCAGTGGCTGAATCGGGGACACCTGCAGCAGAGCAGCTGGAGTGCTGCTGGGTTGGTCCGGTAGCGCCGACCCTTAGCGCGGCGAGACCAACCTGGCAGCACCCCAGCTGCTCTTGGGGATGCCTGGGACAGAACAGGTGGGGTGCTGCCGGGTTGGTCCCACAGCGCCACTCCTAGGCGCTACCAGACCAACAAACCCGGTAGCACCCCAGTTGCTCTGCCCCAGGTGTCCCCAAGTCAGCCACTGCTGATACTGATCAGCGGCTGACTCCAGGAAGCCCAAGGCAGAGCTGCCGGGCTTCCTGGAGTCAGCTGCTGGTCAGTTTCAGCAGCAGCTGAATCGGGGAAGCTGGGGGCAGAGCAGCTCCAATGGTCCGGTTGCCCGGAGCACTTCCGGGTTCCTGATGGTGCCAGACCATCAGGAGTGCTGGACCACCAGATGCCAGACCATCAGAGTTTTATTGTATAAAGCTACCCATCAGAGTTCTCAGGACCCATACAGTCTAAGAGCAAAGTAGTGTCTTATTTGTCACAACTGGAAGTCTCTGGGAAAAGGATTTCAGAGGGAAAGGGCACAGAAAGAGCCTTTTTCAGTGAACAGGACAGACTGGCAAAGATTCTCAGTCTGAGTATTTGAGCAATGCTGATCCACTGAGATTTTAATTCAGCTTGTTAATTGACATGATTCCTGCCCCAGAGACCTTGGCCAAGTTTTTAATATTGTAATTCAAAAATCTTATTTAAAAAAGTATACATTTTAATACTGCTTAAGACCAAATAATCTCGAGAGTTTACTGATACTGAGTAGACCAACTTTGCTGCCAACTAAATCCAAGAAGTCATGCATCTGATTTAAATATGCATGCTCTAAGACTGTCCACATACCAGGCACTTCTAATTAAGAGAAGAGAACATTCCATACTTATAACAGAAAGGCAGGATCATAATTTCCTTCTCATCTGACAATCCATAAAAGCATTTCAAAAACCTATATTCAAGAGGCTATATTCTGCTTAATGAAGTATCACATTAAGGAGATGTAGGTTAAGAAGTTTATTAGAAGGAAGTTTAACCAATCCACAAAATTCACTTCACTGTGAACTAAAAATCCTGAGTGCTCAGGTTAGCTTCATTTTTGTAACATCTTGTCTCTTTCCAGTAGCCTGGCATGACCTTCCTTGACTCCAGATACAATTCGAAGGGCTGAGAGGAAGTTCCTTTAGGGGTGTAGATGTTTCCTTACTGCAACAGATTTCAACCTAGGGATCCACAGATTATGTGTAACGGGTCTGTGAAAGGTTGTCATTACCATAGACCAGTGGCTTTTAACCTATGGTCTCTGGACACCTGGTGGTCTTCAGACAATATCTAAGACTTCTAAAGAGGTCTAAATTGCCATTTGAAATACAGTATTTCAGGGGGCCATATATTAAATGCTGAAAACAACTTTGGCCCAGTTGATTCTAGAAGTTCAAAAAGTTGCTTTGGCATGAAAGCAGCAAGAACCCTTCAACTCAAAGGACAGCGTAAAGTGAAAGAAACACCAGACAGAAGGCTAGTACTGCAGCATCTATAGGCATTTTAAAGTTACAACTGGTAAGCAAGTCAAGGGACTCTCCCAGAAAGCCTATTGAACTTAATAGTTTCCTCATATTTGCCACTCAGGAAGCAAGGAACTCAAACGGGTCAGATGTTTAGTCTTCACAATTGTTTTTGCTGCTTGTTGATTTTCAGAACTGTTTTGGCTACACATTCCAGTATGCTTTACATAGCATAGCCATGGCTCAGTTTTAAACTGAAAGTCAAGAGCTCGAGTCCATAACATTTCCTAATATTAATGTTGTGTGGCAGATCATACCCTTGCTATCATGCAGCAGAAAGGTACCATTTCCTTAACGCTACTCTCCTCTATAGTTGATTTAAATGCCTTTAACCCTCACACCTTCTAAAAAATGCTTTCCCAAAAAACACCTTGCTTTTTGTCCTAATAAAGGGATAACTTGTAGTAATGCTCTGACAGCACTTGTAGTTATGCCAATTGCGCCAACTTTCAGTAAAGCACAATGTTTGACAGCTCAGTCAATATCTAAGAGGTGGCTGGCTGAACAGTCTTCATCATACATCAGAGTCACTATAACTGAAGCCAAGAAAAAGTCTAATCTTATACTACACATTAGTCTGAATCCATTAGTTTGAGATTAACAAAAGAGGAGGAAAAAAATGAGCCAGATTAGAAGCAAGAGAAGAGAAACAAGCAAAAAGGCATGGGGGAGGGGAAGGGATGTGATTTTTTTAAAATAAAGAGTCTCCCCTAGAAGTTTGGGGTAGACAGGCACACTCAGTTTTTATTATAACAAACATAAGTGGAAGGGTCTAAAATTTTGCCTAAGCTTATTTTAGGAAATAAAGTCTAGAACAGCCACACACAAGTACATAGACTAATTATTCACAGGATAACTGCTTAGAAGAGAAAGGAGCAGGTTCTTGAATGTCTGATGCAAAACATTTGAAATACAGATCAGTTTCTTGCATTAGCTCACCTTCCAGTCCAGGTAGGAGTGGAAACTATTTAAGTAATCTGTAAGAGCCATATCACACAACTGCTTCTTCTAGTTCTGCATTACAGCAAAGGGTCAATTTTTTAAAAGATGTTCAGAGCAACAGTTTACAGTGAGGTGTTTCTTTCTACCACAGACTAGTTAACAGAGTTGGGGCAGTATACATTTCACACACACACAGTAGTTACCTGATTTTCAAGTTTAAATCAGTGGCCATAAATACCTCTCCTCCACAAAGCTCTCCCTCTGGGCAATCAACAGACATTGCTACAGAAACCCATTTCTTTCTGATCTCTTAGCTAGGAGAATTAAAGCCCAATACACTACCTGAGGCTAATGAAGTTGCAGATTCTATATCAAATACAGCCACAGGACATTGCTGGTTGTGAGTGAGGCAGAGTGGTGCAAGCTTCATGGATTTCTGAGTGAGGCCTATATCACATTTTTTCCCATACTATGCATTACTGACAAATACATGTCCAGGTGAAATTCAAGGTACTCTATATAAAACCCTGAATGACTTAAGCCCTGAGATACAGCCTCTTCCTCAGACACTCCACATCACAAGCTTGTTGTCAAGACTCTGGCACAGATTGCTGAAGTAATCTCAAAGGCATCAGAACCTGCACATTTTTAATGGTGGGACTTCACCTCTGAAATTTGCTTCTGCAGGACAGCATCTAAACTAGGGATGTTAAATTTCAATCAATCAGATAATTGAGTTGATAAGCAGGCGCTCTTTATTCCACTGCTGCTCCTCTCCCTTTAGAATGTACATTTCAAAGGGAGAGAGGCAGCTGAACCCACAGTTGGGAGAAAAACAGTCCCCTCTGTGCCTCTTCCTTTGAAATGTGGAAGAGCCTCAGGCAGCCCTTGTACATTCTAAAGGGAGAGGTGCAGCAGTGGGACAGGCATGAGCAGGACTGTTTCCAATCCCCACTCACACTGTTTTCCCTCTGCCCCCTGTGGAGATGGTGCATTTGCTTAAGGGATAGTCGACTAGTTGGTCACATCCCTAATCTAGACTCTGACCTGACATCTAGAACATACCAGAAGACTCCCTCTTAGAGTCAAACTAAGAAGCAAAAAAAAATGTCTGGCATTTTTCTATTTTCTAGGCCCTTTAAACAGGCTCTGGGGGTGCATGTACTTCCCATAGTTAGGAAATAACTGCTTCTAACCCAAGCTGGAAAACGCAAGTGCTGAGTATTATTTATTAAATGAAAGGAGATTCCTTTCCCACAGTACTGATTCTTACTGAGAATTAAGTGACTCTCTCCTGCTTATAAGATCACATTCAAAGTTCAAGCCTGTGTCTCATTGCTTTTACAGTCAGATTGACTGCGGGGAAGTTTTGCTTAACTGGGATGAGTGACCTCTCTCTGACAATGGGCTGCAAACTTATCTTGTGTTTCCTGAACTGAATCTGGATTTGGGGGGGAGGGGGGGGACAGGAGAAATGACTTTACTAGCATGACAAACTAAGTGTTGCCAAAGCACAAGGTATCAGGCATTTGTCACCAGTAAAGAAATCCACTCTGAAGCAGGGGAGGTCGTTTACAGGGCAGCAGCGAGTACAAATTTCACACCAGGCTGCCGTGTAGCCATGCTATAGATGAGCTCTATGTAGTTATGCTCCAATCTCAGATTTGAAGAAAATGCAAGATGGAGAAAGGCAGAGAAATTGCCTTAAAATATAAAGCCGGTCTTTGGCAATGATGAACAAATGAAGTTACATGTTCAAAGGTTAATTGACAGCATTAAGGAATAGTCTCCAAGCTTAATAGCATGTGCTACTAACATTAACAGAGTGATGTAGTCTGGATTGCACAGAGCAGCAACAAGTGCAAGCAGAATACATTCATGGGAACATTTCTACCATCTGACCAGTTTGCTTTTTCCTGAAAAGGCACCATGGCTATTATTAATCTCTCCCTATGCTCCCTTCACTACTAGGAATAAAGCAAGATGAAAATAAGTAAGCTATCAAAAATACACAGCACCTTTCATTATTATAGGCAAATGAGAATTACCAACTTTCAGCTAACATTCCAGAGATGAGAATATCAGCTGTTTCCTCCTCCCAATGGCATGCCCAGGATAACAAGCAGCAGCAGGGCGATACCAATCTCTCCTAGAATCAGCACTTTGAAGTCCAAAGCCATGTCAGCTAATGCTAACCTGTTCTGACCTGCCGTGTGTGCTATGGGAGTGCCAAGAGTGCTTTGTGAGTTGACTCCACAATTGTGTCCTATAGCTTGTTAGGAAACCCAAAACTGACTGAATAGTCCTGCCACCATCCTTGTTCAGTAGAGAACTTACAAATGCTGCAAGTCCCAAGAACTCAACAGACCAAGCTTCAGAGAGTTATTTATTTGGTGCCAAAAGGTAGTCTTCCTGTGTTGCTGTGTTGTGTTAAATCATACCAAAAAACAAGGCAAACTGAATGGGCTACTTGTTCAGGTTTGTTGCCTTTGCAGAATTGTGAACCTAGCTCAATTCCATCAAGGCAAAGCGCTGACAGTGCAAATCATGAATTCAATGAGATGTGTGCTGATTGACTGTCAATGTTGCGTGCAGAGTCCTGCGCTCCCTCTGCAGCCAATGAAAGCATTGGTATGGGTCAAATGGCACACCCCGCAAATTCTAAGTACACAAGTACAATTAGCAAAGCTACCCTATCCTGGGAGATCATTTTGGTTACACCAGTCTTGCTGCTCATTGAGAAGGAGGGCCACTCAGAGCCATCCCACTTACTAGCCTAGGCTGCTGATCGCTGACAAAGGGATGGACTCCCCTCCTGTAAGGAGCAGCTGTTGTCAATCCCAGGGAATGTTAAAAATCGCACAAGAATGCCTTAGTATTTCATTAGGCAAAGAGCTCCTGTCTCATTGACTTTATAGTCCAGAATGTTTCCTGACGGTTATGATAAATCCTTTCAAATTTGGCTCATTCTTTCCTTCTTGACCTGCCTGCTGTGTTATTTGTTTTCCGAGGCTGACAAACACTAGCCTTATTTTCCTTTGCAGAAAGTAACTGTGGCAATCAACCTCCCCTGAACCTTTGGGACAAAGAAGGATGACCCACACTGGTAAACTAACCTAGGGAACAGCGAAGGCTCTCATTGCTTCTCACTAATAAACGCAATCAATCATCATTGCTCTGACTGAAGGGCCCATTGTACAAGCTGCTATGTCATGGAACTGAACTCTGCCCATTTGAACCCTTTCAAACACATTGATGAAGACAACTGAGTTCTAAAGCAGGGAGATCAGTATTCTGAGCCTGAGTAACAATGAGTGTTCACACTGGGCTTCAGCATGGAGTGCTTTCCTAGGGTATCCCCTCCCTCTGCACTCCTAGAGAGCCACACATGTGAATGGCTCCTCTATTAAAAAAAAAAAAAGAGGGGGGAGGAGGGAGAAAGCAAAAAGCAAGCTATAAAAATAACTTTCAGTAAGAGGCTCTTCTGGAAACAGTGTATTTTTTCCACAAAGACAAGCTAAGGGAAAGTTTCCCTTACAGACATGAACAAACAAGGGGTATTTGACTAACATGACTATTAAGGTCTCTTCCCAAATATTAAACTGTCAAATCTGTATAACACAAGTAACCCAGATCTTTAGATGGGTTTTAAAAAGCCACAGCAGACTGTGCCATTTAGAGCCCATGGTCATACATGCTTAACCAGCAATTTATTCAGAGCCTTCTCCCCTGCAGTGCAGAAGGCATCCCCAAACCGGCAGCTTTCCTAAAAATTTCTGTGTGTTTATACACCACCATATGAAACAGCAACTTCTTCAGTTTCAGCTCTGAATCAGAACAGCTTGTAACAAGGATGTATAGACCATAAGCCAGAAGGTGACTGACACCAGGAACAGGGAAGCTTGAATGAATGAGGTTTTGTTTTCACCAAAACTGCCTGGGGTGCAGAGTTGTTCCTCATATTCATGCCTATTTTAAAATAGAAAGTGTACAAATCTAGAAGCGTGGTACTGCAAAAACAGAAAAAGGATAAAAATACCATTTTAAGATTACAGCATTTTAAGGTAAATGCCACGTCCTTCCTTCCACAATCCTATACAATTTCAATAGGCTTCCACTAAAGTCACTCAAGAACTACATAATTTGGGTTAATGTATTAACTGTCTAATAACCACCCCAATACAGCATGAAAAAATCTTTTCTGTAGATTGATTAAGCCTCTAGCAGGAATAAGCTTGCGTATTAAATGGTTTCGAGTACTGGAAAAATAAATTAGTTTTTATAGGACTTTTCCCATAAAGCCACAATGGTATTCCCTCCCCCTCCCCCCATCCCTAAGACAGAGATAACAACAAGGACAACTTAAGTTTTTCACTACACTGAAATAACAATTTGTGTGTTCCTAAGTCACATCCCTCCTCCTCAGAAGAGTAGCAAGTATTCAAATGCACTGTGATTTATTTATACCTTACAGAAGTGTAATTTCTGTTTTATAGTCAGAGGCCAATGTACAGCAAAAACCAAGTTGCACAAGAACCGCACCCTGCTAAGAAGTTTGAACTTTTTATGCAAAATGAGTTTAATAAACTCCCTGGATTAAGAGCAGCTACACTCCTAAAGGCACAAAGCAGGAGCATTACATTAAAGAGGCAGCTGTCAGGCTGTAAAGATCATCCCCATTTTATGGGCTGACAAGAAATTGTACAACATTGTGACACAAGAATAGTCAGGCAGATCAGATCCATACACAAACTGAAAAAAAACACACTACTACACTGACTTTTTTGGTATCCATGACAATTCCTTTCCTCAAGCTTTAGTAACTACAATCCATTCTTACACAAAAATAATGTTACTACATTACTACCCATTCCAGTCAGCGTGAAAGCTACTTAAGTATTTATTAGCCTAGTCAGTTTGAAATGACTAGTTCCAAGATCTGTCCTCCCCAGTGCCCCTTTCACAGCTCAGCTATCACTCTCATGTCTGTTTCAGAAGAAAATACAGTTCAGCAGCTACTGACCTTTGCACGGGAACCAGCAGCAACACTTTGAAAAGAACCATCCCAAACACGAGCTGCTGGAATAACTGTGTCTCCCACCATTCATTATGCCTCCGTGCTGCTCATAGCAAGTGCTCACTAGCCCCCATGGAAAAAAAAATCCACTAGGAAAGTGCAAGTCTATCTAAACCCAGCAATAATCACCACGAGTGCTGTCTCTATTCTCACAAACAAACTACCTTAGAAACAGGAGGAGCTCTGCCACTTAAGGGGCGGGCGAATGGGTGGAGTTACACCCACAACCCCAGCTGTTGGCTGAATTCCCATCGCAGAAGCTTAGTCTCACCACATAATGCAATAATAAGGAACTGTGGGGGTGAAACTCCTCCTTGGACACACCTATTATCCAAAATGCTACTTTGTAACCAAAATATTCTGCAAAGACTCTTTCTTCTACCAAGAAAGCAAGTTACATCCACACCAATAAAAATAAAGTAAGAACAGAACAGAGTTCACTTCTGGAGAGGCTTTGGGTAGATTTCTTCTACAGCTGGATATACCAAGAAAACTACATCCCATCCTTCTATCTCACTGTAGTTTTCAAGGAGGTGGTTATGGCTACAGAGGCAAACCATGAATTATCAACATTGCTCTGAGCAGTCCACCCAAACAGTGTGAGTCTATGGGAGAAGACCCATAATTGTGTTAATTATACAATCAGTCTTTCTGGCACATTATCTCTCTTAGGAGTTAGTTTTCTGATGCAAAGGCTGCTGGTAATGCTGCTTCTTAGTCTGTCAGTTCTCTAGACTTTAACTGTGTGACACTTCCTGAATCTGGAATTCTTTGCTCATTCTCTGAGGTTGCTGTTATACTTTATTTTTTAGGGCAAGCTGAAGACAGATGTTACTCTCATAGGTTAGTAGGGGTTTTGCTTTTGTGATTGTAAAACAGTAAGGATGTGCCACATAGGAGACAACGTTGTAAAAGAGTAGATTGCAATTAGAATTCAGATAGGGAATTTCATATTGCTTTTGTAATACTTGATAACTAGTGCTAAACCCATTCTTTCTGAGACTAGCTCTCACAATGGTGGATCCAGCAGGCAGTTGATTAAAATGTGTTTCTAATATCAAAGCTGTTAGGACTGCTGTGATCTATTAACAGGGAGTAGTGAATAAGACATTCAGTGGACAATGTGAAGTAGCATGTCAAGAAACCAACAAAAAACCCACTGAGAAAAAGCTTAACTCCACTCACTGGATATATCTGCTGCTGAATTAAAGAAGCTTAACAGAAAGAAAATATACCGAGTTAAAAAAACAAACCCAATGGCAAAAAAGGAATGAGGATTGATTAGGTTTTAGTTGACACAATGCTTGTCTCAGTTATTCTTTCCCAGTATTCAAAGGCAAAATGTTTTGTGAATGATTTGAACTTAGGGTTAGTGGTTCTTGCAATTGCTTTCTGTGTTGTTGGGGTGGAAGAGGCAGAACCTGTTAACATTTTAAAGAGGTAATCTACTAATGGAGAATAAATAGGTGCTGCATTTTGTTTTCTTTTGTTAGCCTATGGTAGTATATTTTGGACCATAGCAGAGGCCTGCTGTTACTTCAGTGATTTAGACTAAGGGACAGAGGCTTGTTTCATTATATAGGGGATGTCAATAATTCATGTTTTATGAATGTCTGAAGGGCCCCCCCTTACACCTTGGGTCAGGGTTATTTGAACAGCAAAGAGTTCACAAACCCTGATGAAATAGAGAATCCAAAGTTAACGAGTACAATACCAAGAGTGAGCAAGGACAGTGCATACCAGGGCTGATTTAGTATATCTGTTGGATTGAATACTATGAGGTTTGATCTCCCCTACCAAATAACCCTCAGGGTGATATGTAGGGTTGTCAGATGGTCTCCCCAAAAATACCAAACACATGGGCTAAAAATTTGTCTGCTACCGAAATCAGAGAGAGGCAGACCCGGGGGCAACAGAATAGCAGGGCGGAAGGGGGTGACCATGGGTAGGAAGGTGACTCCCCTATAGCCAGATCTTTGGATGTCCCAGTGGGAAGAAGCAGAAATTCTACTCCAGTCAGTTTGGCTGAGAACCCATGGAAGGCATCTAAACACAACTACAAAGCACCTGCGGCTTCTCTCCTGGACTACGGCACCTCAACGCACTTGAACAGCGCTCAGGGACAGGGCTTCTTCTCCTCCTCCTCAGATGCAATCAGCTGAGGGCTCCCAGTGCCGATTGTGTCCCGCCTCCCAGCCACTGCCCCCGCCCGGCTTCTGCATGCAACTAGAGGCTCCCAATGCTGATCGTGGACTCCCTCTGGTTGTGTGTAGAAGCCTGGTGGGGGTAGGGGGCGTGGCTGGGACTCCCAGCCACTCCCCGCACCTGATTTCTGCACGCAACCACAGGCTGGGAGCCTGTGGTTGCATGCAGAAGCCGGGCGGGGGAGTGGCTGGGAGTCCTAGCCACTCCCCCTGCTTTGCCGGGCTTTTGCACGCTACCACAGGCTCCCCTAGTGCCAATCGCGGTCCGCCTCCCAGCCACTCTCCCCGCCCGTGCCAGGCTTCTGTCCAGTGCCTAGTCAGAAAAACAGAAAATACTGGACATTGCACATGTCTGGTATTTTCTGATTTTTTTTTTACCAGACAGTGGGCGCAAAAAATGGACTGTCCAGTAGAATACCAGACACCTGCCAACCCTATGCCCAGGCGGTACTTGGGGTGGAATTTGCATTAATATGGTGCCTGATGGAGTGAACTGAGCCCAATAGTGCAGTAAGGAGGGCTCAATTTGGCCCACAGTATGATTCCTATCCTGCCTGCACCCTCTGAAATCAATATCCACCTTTACCTCTTTGTCTTTAAAAAGAGCAGGCCTATGCTACAGCCTCACTTGGAACTCAAGCAATTTATTAACTGATTCACAGTGTAAAATGTCCTGCAATGTGCCTCAGTGCTCTTTGATATGCAAAAACAAAAGTGTGTTTTAACTCCCTGCTTTCACTTCCCCATGCAATTGTCTGTATTTTAGGTTGAAGAAATGCACCATCTACCTAGATGATAAACATAGGAATAACTTCTTCCTGAAGCATGCAGTACTCCCATGCAAATGCCCTATGGACATGTCTCAGGAGAGTCTGTCTTAGTGTTAAGAACCATTGGTTTAAGAGGAAGCTAGTAAATATGTTGGAACTAACATTCTATATTTAAACTGCTGTAAACCATTGGTGTAGTTAACTGCTGTGAGGGACACTGCTGTAGGTACACAGAGGAGCAAATTCTGTTAGGCATCAAACAGTAATGCTACAGTATTCCTAGTGCTTCTGAACTCCTTGTTCTATTTCTATTAGTTAAAAAAAAAAAAAACGTAAACAACAAATGGTCTTGTAGCACCTTAGGGTACGTCTACAAAGCATCCTAAACTCAAAATAAGATATGGTATTTGCGCTACGCAAATTGCGTATCTTATTTCTATTGTATTTTTACATAATGTGCTATTTTGACACATCCCTTAACCCTCATGGAATGAGGGTTAGAGGGGTGCTGAAATAGCATGCCTGTTATTTCAAAAAATATTTTGAAATAAAGGGTGTGTTTAAAAGGTATCCCAAAATAGGTATCCCAAAATAGCCCCACTGTCTAGACATACCTTCAGAGACTAACCAAAAAAATAGATAGTATCATCCGCTTTCGTGGGCACAACCCATTTCAGGCACAACCCATAGCATGCTTATTTTGAAAGAAGCTGTTTCAGAATTATTTTTTCTGAAATAGCTTATTTCGAAATAGCACGTCTACAGTACAGGGAAGCCTCAAAATTAGCCCAAGGCAGACTTCCCTAATGTGGACGTGCTACCTCGATTTAGAGCCCTAGGAGGCACTGGGGAGTAATTACTTTGAATGATCCTGGGGAGGAGCTATTTTGAAATAGCAGCAGTGGAGTGTCCACAATGCTGCTATTCCAAAATAGCTATTTCGGAATAAGCATTATTTCTCGTGGAATGAGGTTTACAGATTTCTAAATAAGCCGTCTGTTATTTCAACATTATTACAAAATAACAGAATTGCTGTGTAGATGCTCGCATTGTTATTTCTAAATAACGGCCATTATTTTGAAATAACTGTGCTGTGTAGACGCACCCCAACATGCTACAGGGCCATTCATTGTTTTTTAAGTTACAGACTAACACGGCTACCCCTCTGAGACTATATCTGTTAGTGTTAGACTATACCATGACCAAACTGAAAGTCTCTGTTTTGGTGAGTGCACAGAGACACCTAGTGTCTAGCAAAATGCAGGACAATGTAGCACTTTAAAGACTAACAAGATGGTTTATTAGATGATGAGCTTTCGTGGGCCAGACCCACTTCCTCAGATCAAACCTAGTGTCTAGTTCTTATATCACATGGAATAAATCCAACCTGTTATATTAATGACTTGCTGCCTTCTTGGGGCCCCCATCCTGTATTTATTGAAATGAATTTCAGTTTTGTCATTGATTGAAATTGGGGCAGGATTTGATCTATTAACTTGACAAACAGCCCCTTAGAAATGTGTATTGAAGACAAATTGGTATTGATGAGTGTATTGTCAGCTCTTGCAGCCTTATTGCTGCAAATCTGGCAATATCTGTGGGCTTTTATGTAATTCCAGGAACTGGGACTTTGGATACCTGGGAATCTCAGCTTCCATTTAAAAAAAAAAACAGTATGTTTCCAGCTCTCATGGTTGTAGAAGAAAGCTTGAAATCCTGATCCATGTGTAACCTAACCACTCAAAAACCATAAGGAAAATTAAAATAAACCAAATGTTGTAGGTATTTTAAATCTTGTAATTGGGGGAAGGGATGGCCACTGCCTCTTGACTTCTGAATATTTGGGGTTACCAATACTGTTAAGATTAAAGCTAGACAAATGCTTTTAAAAAATCTTCAGGGGTAAGTAATAATGTTCTGTCACACTTAGCAAAATATTTACTACATAAGAAATATGTAGATTTAGCAAAATATTTACTACATAAGAAATATGCATGATTAAATAAAAATCTATGTCATTTGCCCCTTTCAGGTTAAAGAAGAGAACAGTCTTTTGGAATCAGTTCATCCCGTGACTAAGTGGACACAATGGCCATTAGCTGTAATTAGAACTTGTATTATTGATTGAATTTGGTCCTACAACTTCAAAGAGGAATTTCAATACATATAATATGCAGCCATGTGGGGAACCACAAAATTTGGGGCATCAAATTTCATGGTGCTCTTGCAGCTGCCTATGGGCTCTGGTGGCCCCCAACCCCATTCCCTGGTGCCCTTCCAACAGGCTCAGTTCAGGGGCTTCAGCAGAATCCACCAGCTTCCCTGTGGGCTTCATCCAGCCTCCTCCCATCAGGTGGTGACAAGTGGTACAAGCGTAGGCTGGAGGAGCAGGAATTAGCTGCACAACCGGCAGCTAGTGTGGAGCAATGGTCTGACCTTTCAAATGCCACTTCTCTCTTGCCAGCAGCACAGCTGCCTGCTGCTCCACCTGAATTCTCCGGCCCCCTCTTGCATCTCCCACTTAGGCTATGTCTACACTGCAGTTTTTTTTGCAGAAAAGGAATTGCAAATGGAGTGCTCATTTGCATATCTTGTACTCATTTGCATATTGTCTTCCAATCCTTTTTGCACAAGAGGTTTGTGAGATAAAAAGTCCTGTGTAGACTGGGCCCATTGCATTGTATTCCCCTCACTTCCAGAGAAGAAGTGGGAAAGTAATGGGACTCCATCTGCCTTCTCTGCCCCCAGACAGGATTAACAGGAGGGCATCTGTCAGGCCCAGAGAGCAGCAGGGGTCCTTTCTTCTGCTGGAGAGGCATCAGTAGCAACAAATGGGCCTTCTACATTTCCTCAGTCTTCTATATGGATTTGTTGATTGGGCCCATTGCATTGCATTTTTTCTGGCACAAAGTGTCCTGTGCTGGAGGGGGATGGAGCTGGGGAATGCTGGACCCCAGAGTATTGAATCTTGATAACACTTCTCTGAGATACAAAGGCCAGTTCACACCCCTCAGAGCTACTGTTTCACACTTCTTACATGCTCAGGAAGACATCACTGCACTAGTCACATTTGAGTCACATTTTGGGTCTGGCCCACGAAAGCTCATCATCTAATAAACCATCTTGTTAGTCTTTAAAGTGCTACATTGTCCTGCATTTCGTTTCAACCATGATGGCTAGAAACTTTTTAAAAATTAAATCTTAAAATCTGATGCAGTGGTAGACTCTAGAAGCTAACGTGTAGGCATGGGTTTATAGTGCTTAGGCTTTCATTCAGGCCTGTGCCCGCCCCTTGCTGTAACTATTATTTCCTTGAGAGCACTTAACATGCGAGTCTTCAATGTTTGAATTGTAATCCTGTTCAGGGGGCTCCTAATCTCAAACCCATTGGAGTTGAGAGTCTTTCCACTGACTTCTATGGGGTCTGATCAGATTTATGGTAAATATGTGCACTTTTTTATTTTCTGATGGTTTTGGCTCTCTGACACTTTCAGAATGAAACTCCAACCATGAAGAATTTGCCACCTTAGATCAGTTTATCTGATTTCTTGATCACAACGGTTGCTAACCTGTACATAACAGTGGCTACATAATCATGTTGGTAAGTTTCTTCATGTAACTGGCTTAAGCAGAAGAGCAAAAAGCCAGAAATATAGCAGCATGCTGTATAGCTCTGTTGCATGTTAAGTATTTGCAATGGTCATTAGAAGCCCTATTCCTGTTCTATAGGTGCAGCATGGAAGTAAAATGCACTTCAGGTAACAGA
The DNA here is from genome assembly GCF_052426305.1 of Pelodiscus sinensis. Lineage (NCBI taxonomy): Eukaryota > Metazoa > Chordata > Testudines > Trionychidae > Pelodiscus > Pelodiscus sinensis. Next base: position 12,606,146 of record NC_143058.1, on the reverse strand, counting down.
GCTACATGCAATGATGCCCCTCTCTCTTTTACACATATACTAGAAGATCTTTACTGACCACTATGCAAACTCTCCTAACATTTCATTCAGATGGTTTCTGCTTATTCACCAACAAAAATGTCTGACTGCCCTTGGATAAAAAGAAGGAATGTCTCTTCTTAGCCAGCAACTACACTAGGATTGAATGTGGCTGCAGAAATGATTCCCTTCTGGTATCCCCATACACACAAACCAGTATGCAATACTCCAGTATTTTGTAGATAATAGGTAAAATTATCTTGTGGCCTGCATGAACTGGTTGCAAGAGAGCCATGCCAAGGCGATGGATACTAATTGAAATGAGCTGTTATAATAAAAGATTAGTGTCATTAGTTTTAAAAAATAAAAAGCAGATTTTGTATTTATTTCCAGAAACTTTAATTTTATCTCAATTAGATCAAAGTCAAACCTTCAGGAATGACTGTTTTGCAACACAAAATCACAAAAACGTAGGGCTGGAAGGGACCTCATAAGGTTGTGTAGTCCATCCCCTTGCACCAAGACAGGATCAAGAACACCTACACTGTCCCTGACAGATGTTTGTCTAACAGTTCTTTAAAAACCTTCATTAGTGGGGATTCCACAAGAGCCCTTGGAAACCTGTTCCACAGCTTGACTATCCTTATTGTTAGAAAGATTTTCCTAATCTCTAACCAAAATCTGCCTTGCTGCAGTTTAAGCCCAATATTTCCTTCCTACCATCAAAGAAAGTAGTGAACAATTGATCACTGTCCAATTTATCAGTTCTTTATATTTGATGATGCAGTCCCAACTTCTTTTCTCATGACTAAACATGTCTTTTAAAAATCTTTTCCTCATAGATTGTTTTCTAAACCTTCCATAACTTCCATTGCTCTTGTCTGAATTTGCTCCAGTTTGTTTACATTGTTCCTGAAGTGTGGTGCACAGCACTCAAGTGGAGGCCTTACCAATGTGGAGTAGAGAGTGTCTTTTACATATGACACTCCTGTTAATACACCCCAGAGTAAGATTAGTCTCTCTCTCTCTCTTTTTTTTTCAATTACATCACATTGTCGGCTCATATATTCCCTTTGTGATCCATGATGATGTCACAATCCCTTTGGGTTGTATTAATGCCTAGCCAGTTATCAAATAAGAGAGGACAAAAGGCAGGCACACAACAGGTTTTGACACCTCTGATAGAGTATTTGCATGTGGAGAGAAATTATGAGAAATTACTCTTTTTTATAGGAAACAAACCTATTTCACCCACGTGCAATGGCTCTTTTAAATTTTTAGCACATTTGAACCAAGCCAACTTTCACTGTGGGACTTATGCAGTTGTTCCATGATGTCTTTCAACATTATGATATTTAAGAAATATTGTACATACTATGGATAATACAGGAAAATAGATTATTTAACTGGGTAATGGTTCTGTAGAATCACTACATGATTCTATTCTCAGAACTTCCAAAGGATATGAAAGATTCATAAGGAAATACAGGGGCATATGCATGTATTTAAATTTGACCATTTTTGGAGGAGTTTGTTCTGTGCTCTGTAAGCCCTGGGGCTGGAGCTTGCTCTGTGCCTTTACTGATCATTGTGAAGGGAGGGCTTTGTCTTTGCTTGCCTCCCCCTTGTGAATGCCCCGGAAGAAATATATGTGTAAATGTACCTTTGAATATTCTGTACAGCAGAGCACAGCCAAGGATGCTTTAACCTGTCCTAATATGGACAAGAATTGCCTTTCACAATACAGGCAGTCCCCGGGTTACGTACAAGATAGGGACTGTAGGTTTGTTCTTAAGTTGAATTTGTATGTAAGTCGGAACTGGTAGATATTGTAGGGGAAACTCTAGCCAAACATTTCTCTAGAGCTCAGTTTTATTCTCCCACCCCTCACTTCCCTCAGTCCTTTATTCTCAAGCTGAGGTGTGTTCTGAGAAAAGCCGCTCTGCGTCTCCCTGGTCTGCTGGGAGGGGCGCTAGCTTCGCGTCTTCCTGGTCTGCTGGGGGGAAGCAGCTAGTGCGGGGTTGCCTCACCCCATTTGTAAGTAGGGATCCGATGTAAGTTGGATCCATGTAACCCGGGGACTGCCTGTATGTTGTTAAAGAAAACATATATAGATGTACGGATGTTTGGAGTCTGGGACTAATCTGCCCTTAATGAAATTATCATTAGGTTTGACTCTTATCATTCTGAAAGATGTAAATCAGGAATAACTCCATTGAAGTTGACGGACTAATATATACGAGAAAAGAATCAGGCTTGTTGTGTTAGTATATCAAATATGTGACACAACTGCTGCTGCCAATATATAGAAACATACTCAATAAACTTCAACCAGTTCTTTAATACTTATGTACTAGGCCAGTGTTTCTTAAACTTTTTAAGACTGAGAAACATCAAACAGTATTTTTTTTATGAGGATTTTTTGTTGAGCCAAAAAAAGCGGGGGTAGGGTCAGGGAAAAGTTATTGAGGGGGAAAAAAAAGGTTGCCTGCCTCTTTAAGGATTCTGTTGTTCTCCACGGCACACCTCTGACTGCCTTGCGGCACACAGGTATGCCGTGGAACACAGTTTAAGAAACACTGTGCTAGGCACTCCAGACTGCTGATCTTTGGCTCTGTCTGCTCAGTGAAATTAGACTTTCATCACAGCTAGGTCACTTTAAAACAGATTAATAAACTATTTGTTTAAAATTAATAAAGGAGGGGTTTGCCCTGCAGCCAACTAAGGATGTGAATTCTTTTCTTAGGTTAATTTCCCCTTGCTTTCTGACTGTTGCCTTTTCACCTCTCTCTCTAGTACCATTTTAAAAAAATCAGATGTGTCCCCATAATCCATGCATCGACATTAGATTAGAAAATCTGTTTTGTTGCTCCTTCACTCTCAACTCTTGTGGAATTCAGGGCAAAAACAAAGCCTGGCAAGCAAACCCATGTTCAACAGGCCAGGAATATAATAATGAATGGTGGCCCACTGATCTTGGTTACACAGCAAAAGTTCTAAGCCAATGGGTCAGATCCCAATTTTCTCACCCTAATCTCAGGGTGGATTATGGTGAGACATTAACATGTTACTCTGCTAAATTTAGTTCATCCACGGCTGCTGATGAAAAGCAAGACCTGAACCATTCACAAGCTCTAGTTGCTCTCTTTTTATTTTGGAATGAGCATTGGTGACCTGTCTGCTAGCTGGCTGGGCAAAGTTCTTCTACACAACTTTCTCACCCATGACAAACATTTCAAGAAGCAGGGGTAGATGCAGAGAAAGTAGTATATACATTCTAGTCACATCAAGATGAGTTGCTTTTACACCCTTTGTCCTGTGGCATGCTTTTGTTTGTAGGGGAAGGAAAAGGGGTATTGATAGCATCAGTGCTAATAAAAACCTTGTTCTATGACTTGATAATTGTAATCAGTACTTCATATGGAATCCCTTCAGAGACATGCATCCATTACAAGTTGTATTTTCTTTTCTTTTTCTTGGGTGCTAGGAGATAATCCCAAACTAAAACTGTCCCACAAGGCACTTATGCTTAAAGAGTTAAAAAGTAGATTTTTTTTAGCTAATGGAACATTCATTGCCATAAGGCTCAAGTGTAGGGCCCCAGAAGTCAAGTCAATGCATAAGAGCCTCAGTTTTTATTTAAAAATAAAAACAAATTCTAGTTTGTGGTTGTGAAGAACAGCTTGAAAACATGACCTGTGTAACCAGGGCAGCAGTATTGCCTGAGTGTGCATAGAGCCTGATTCTGATTCAACTGCTCCAAGAGGGGGAACTGCCTCATATGTCTCAGTGAAGTATTAACTCCAAGACTGCTTGCTCTGCGTAGTCCCCCATCACAGAGAGAGGGTGTGTGTGTGTGTGTGAGAGAGAGAGAGAGAGAGAGAGAGAGAGGCAGGAGGAGGCAGAGTGTGTGCGTGTGTGTGTGCGTGTGTGTGTGTGTGTGTGTGTGTGAGAGAGAGAGAAAGAGAGAGAGAGTGGCAAGAGGAGGCAGTGGTCCCAATCCAACAACTCAACATGAACCAGGTGTGGGGGCAAGTATGGGCTCTTTCTTCCACTTCTCATCTATGAATGGTACAAGAGACTTCTGCTGTCACCCTTCTTGTTTCCAAGGGGTGAGGCTTCTTTTACCATCCTATAAAGGTAGAATGGGGCACAGTGCTATTATGTGTTGGGGGGAGGGAAGAAAGAGCACCCGTGCCATCGCTCAATATGGAGAGATGGAGAACAAATTGCATGCAGTGGTTAGGATCCCAATTTGCCTTGAACTGGCCCTTTCAGAAAGGGACTGAATGAAGCCAAAGAGAAAAAGTGCATGGTTGATCCAGAACTTTGTAGATATGCCCATCAGTTTCCCCAACTCAGGGGGGAGCAAACTGACCTGGAAGCTACTACAACTCAGACTGCAATTTCAATCTGCATTATGTTTTTGCCTTTAGAGGGCTCCAAAATGTCCTGGCATCAAAGGCTTTATGATCAAACTGCAAAAGGACACAAGTTAGCTCTTCAGACAACAAATATTGAGAAGCAAAAGAAGGAAATTTATAGTAAGGTCACACAATAACTTGGGAAAGCACATGTGCCTCTTAATCGTTCCACCGCTTATTTTCTTCTCTGCCTTGGATCTCCTTGTTAAATCACATGTCCCACTTCAACTTTTGTGGGTACTACCCCAGAATCCAGTTGAATGAGATGAATGTCTGGATGAACAGGTTTGGGGAGGTCAGAAAAGCCTTCCTGCTCTCCCCTACAATCCCGGGGGGAGAGGTCTGTTCTGTAGCCTGACTAGTCCAGTTGCAAAGGATCATCTCATCATAAAATAGAATAGCTGCAACTAGAGAAGATAAACTCTGTTCCAAAAAAAAAATGCCGCCTCAGCAAACCCACAAGCATATCGGAAGAAAACAAATAACCACTTACCACGAGCTGGTCGATTTTTCCGTAGAGATAGGCATTTCATCAGCACCACTAAGAGCAGTGTTGACAGCAGTCTACATATTAGTGATGCATTCTATTTCCTTCCCAGAGACTTTAGTTTTTAACACTTTTGAAGAATTAATTCCCTGTTCTTAGGGATCACTGGAAGCTGGTTTTGCATCTTCCTGGGCAATTACACTTTTTTTTTCCTGACACTTGTTTCATGTTTTACTCTTTCCCATTTTTCCATTTTGAAGTATCTGCAATTTATGCTCCATTTTCTATGCCACCGAAGCTTTATTTGAGCATTCATCCAGAAAACACACTGACAAGTGATTTGCTGATCTCCACAGGCAGCAATTATATTCCATATTCAGTCCAAACTGGAGAAAATAGTGCCAGTAGTTCAACAAAGAAATGCATGCAGCCCAATTGTCAGGAAATGAGACTGCATGAGAAATGTCAGGCCAAATTATCTGTGAACTAAATGGTCTGTATGTTAGACAATAGAAAGTGAGTGCTAGTGGTCAAACAGTAAAACTTTTGTAGGAGGACAGAAGGGACCATCAAACCATCTAATCTCCTGTGTAAATACTGACCATAGAGTTTAATTCAGTTAGTTTCACTTTACACTCCCCATATTTATTGTATCCATCTGTCTTCTCTTGTTTTGTACTTAGACTTCACACTCTTTGGGACGGGAACATTTCATTGTGTGTGCACAGTGCCTGGCACAGAGGACCCTAATTCTCGATCAGAGACAAATACACACCACCACCAAACAAATACCATCTCATTCAATAATTATGCTAAGTGAGTGTAATTTATATGCTAAAAAGATGGAGGGGGAATGTAGCCAGAAAAGCAACCATGAGGAGGCTTATTTTATCTTTCATCCTTCAGTTAATTTCTTTTCCTGCCACCCACTCCTTTCTGGGCCTTTGTGTAAATTACATCTAGGGGACCTTATTCTCTTCTCACACAGGCTGTGTCTAGACTGGCCACTGGCTGCTTGAATTTCCACAAAAGCACTGACGATCTCATGTAAGATTGTCAGTGCTTTTGCGGAAATACTATGCTGCTCCCGTTCAGGCAAAAGTCTTTTTCCGAAAAACTTTTGCGCAAAATGGCCAATGTAGAAAGCAGAGATTTGTTTTCCGCAAAAAAGCCCGATCGTGAAAATGGTGATCGGGGCTTTTTTGCGGAAAAGCGCGTCTAGATTGGCCACGGATGCTTTTCCGCAAAAAGTGCTTTTGCGGAAAAGCATCCTGCCAATCTAGATGCACTTTTCCGAAAATGCTTTTAACGGAAAACTTTTCCATTAAAAGCATTTCCGGAAAATCATGCCAGTGTAGACGTAGCCTATATACTGTTGTGTAACTCCAACCACTACGGTGGAGTTCTTCCTTAATTACATTGTTTTAAGTGAGGTGAATGAACCCCAATGAATGTCAAATCAGTGTAAGATATATGGTCATGTGCTATTTTTTTCATGACACTAATATGTAATTTACAGCAACATGTATGTAACTGCCTAATTTAGCCCACTTTTTGTACTAGGATAAAGTACAGAATCCCTCTATTGTTCTTGATAATCTCAATTGTCCACCACATATTGAAAGCCAGTCTTTTGTCTATTATAATGAAATAAGAGCATAATCTATGTTATTCTTGAATTTTAGATTAGAGTGATTGGATTAGATGAGTGAAGTTTTACCTACCAATAAAAAGGAAGTGAAGACAAAGCAAAAAAGGAAATTCACAGGCGTTTTCTCTTTAAACAAAGTCCTCTTGTTTGAAATAATAAAAGTCAGTGAAACAATAGCAAAATTGTGCACCCAAAATAGCTTTTCCTGTTTTATCACCGTATTCATCAGAAAAGTCAGTCATGCTCAGTAAAAATAAGAATTCAGATAGAGTGCTTCAGGGTCCTTTACTTTTGATATATTCCAGCTGAAGCAGCAAGCACAATTGACTTTATTGCCACTGTTACTTCCCAAATTACTATACATGGTTATATAATATCTGTAAACTCAGGCAGACATTTCTTATGCTTGGGCCTTGTTTTCAAGATTTTCAGAAGTATAATAGCTAAAGATGTAGGGTGAAATGCCAGCCCCACTATAATCAGTGAGGCTCTGATCCTCAAAAGTATTTAGGCTCCTAATTTCCACTGATTTCAAATCAAGTAAGAGTGAAATTCAGAGCTTTTTGAAGTAAATGAAATAAATGAGGATCATTTGAGGATCTCAGCCTGAGAGTTTTGTCACTTATTTCAAAAGGGTCTGAATTTCACCCTTTATTTGTATGTAAAGTGAGACCAAAAGGCCTGTCCAAGCCCCTGAGCTAGACCTGTATGTCCCACCTGAGAAGACACTCAGAGTTGAGGAAACACTAGTTGAGAACGATGAAGCTGGAATAGCTTCATTTTCTCTTCAGAGTACTTTCAATTTTGGTTTCTCATTTATTTATATTTCTCTTTGCTTCACTTGCACTCATCATAGGAGTACGGACGCAGGATTAGGCTGTAAGCAGAAGGCAAACATTCAGTAGATATAAAAATCAAGTTATGTTAAAGATGGTCTACTACTATGAAGTTCAGATTTGAACTGTTCTAAGGCTTAAGTGTGTTTTGGTCCAGCCCTCCTCTCTGGGGGTATGTCTAGACAACGAGGCTATTTCAGTATACTGGAGGTATCCTGAAATATTTACCCCACATCTTTTAAATGTGCCCATTATTTAAAAATATTTTAAGTTGGCAAGGCACGACTGCCCCTTAGAACAATGTTGTGTTCATTTATGTGCCTTATAAGTCTGTTCTTTAAGAGTTTTGGCCAATTAGCCTGGTACTGAAACTTACCAGCCTGAATTTGAAAGGATCACCTCTGGAATATTTTTTAAAAAGTGTTGTTACATTAGCTATCCTCCATCCATCTGGTACAAAGGTTGATTTAAGCAATAGGTTATATACCACAGTAGAGGTAATGTAATTTCATTTCTGAGTTCCCAAGTCTGGTGACATGTTATTGTTTAATTTATCAATTTGTTCCAAACAATATGCTGAAAGATCTTTCATCTCTACAACATAGTGAGTACAGAATAAAAAAATGTATATACGGGGTGGGGGAAGGAGGGAGTCTCCTGCTGACCTCTTTGTTCCGTTAGATCATCCGTCTCATCCTCCCCCTCCATTCAATAAATCTTATATATTTCCTTCCTCTTGCCTCACATCTATTTACTAAGAGAAGGCAATATTCTTTTATAGCCCACCAGGCAGCCTTATGACATTGCTTCTTCTGGTCACATATTCCACCAGGGACTATAATTCCCAGAGTCCATGCCCCTTAAAGGGGCTGAGACCCAAAACAGACAGACTGGCAATACCTTGTCCTGTTATCTCTTAAATGAGAATAAGGCCAAGAGTCAGGAAATGCAAAATAATCTCATTCAAATTAATTTACACATGTTAAGTTCATGGCATTGGTTGTTACCAGCTGTGCTGTTCCAGGTAACTTGCAATAGGGCCCTTTAGATACGCAAGTGCATGTTCCATTATCGTTTATCAAAGTTTTATGGCTTGCATGCTTTCTCTATACAAAACAACTGCTGCAAAATAGTTTAGGGTAATTTTTAATAGGTTCCTTTTTATGTTACGTGGGTGTTTAAAATTTACTGTGAGAACCTTAATTTGATAGACCAAAATTTTAAGAATCT